>NC_056726.1:1648999425-1649081925 GCF_019279795.1 Protopterus annectens
TATAAGCCATATGCAAGACAGAGACTGTTTATGAGAACAGTGGCATCTGACTCTGCTTTATTGGTTAAGATTAAAGAAATGATCCGATTCTCTGTAGTCCCTGTTGGTTTCACAGTAAACAAATAGTAGATAAATAAATAAATATATAAATGCATGGCTGATTGGTTGAAAAGTGGGGCATGATAAAACTTGCAGTGAACATAAGAGAGATGAAGTGCAAATGCACAAGTAAGAAGTTTGATTATTCTTAAAGGGAAATTGATGAATATTATAGCAATAACCCACGCCTGGGTGTGGGTAATGCTGGATTTACCCACGGTTGGTGTGGTTTGGTCACGAGGGCGAAGCCCGAGTGGCCAAACAAAGACAACTGTGGGTAAATCCAGCATTGCCCACACCCAGAAGTGGGTTATTGCTATTATACAATGACATTATTTAAGAAAAAAATAATTACTTTTCTTAAATAATGGCATTGTATAATGCCTCCTTGCTGCCCTTCCGCAGCTGTCTGGTATTCTGCGGCAGTTCTGATGTACTGCACATGCGTATGCTTATGCAGTACATCAGAGCTGTGGGCAGAAGCAATGGAGAAAGCAAGATCTCCGTGGCTTTTTACGAACTGTCTCGCTATGTTAAAGGAGTTTAACATAGTGAGACAGCTTTAAAAAAAGCAACGGAGATTCTCTGTTAGTTTTTTAAAGCTGTCTCGCTATGTTAAATTCTTTTAACATAGCGAGACAGTGTGTAAAAAAGGACTTATACTAATGGAAAACGTCCGGGCGACCGGACCTTTTTCCATTAGTATAAGTCTGATTTACAATGTGCACGCTGACCAATCAGCGTGCACGTTTTGGAATATTAATGGGGGGTCATATAATGTAAAATAATTACTCCAGTCATGCCATTTGGGCCTTGTTTACAGAAAGAGATAATGATGCAGGTGATATTTAGAGATTAAAGAAGATACTAGGATCACTCAAATCCCATTGGCTACTCTGATAGGTGGCTGACATTACATTTTTGGTAAAAGCACAGACATGATGCATACAGGTAAAGAATGTAATATAGTTATGCTTGAGTGAATGAGAAACAATGGTGTGACTGGAAGAGATTTT
This sequence comes from Protopterus annectens, assembly GCF_019279795.1. NCBI lineage: Eukaryota > Metazoa > Chordata > Ceratodontiformes > Protopteridae > Protopterus > Protopterus annectens. Next base: position 1,649,000,541 of record NC_056726.1, read on the forward strand.
ATTAATTATGGCATTGCCTGAATGGAAGAGATGTTTATTAATTATGGCACTGCCTTATTGGTTGAGATGTAATTGGGTTAAGTAAGATCAAATATAATGAATGGAACATTAGTTTATATGATATACTAAATAAAGATGGTAAAGAGGTGGAGGAATGGTTATATTTTCAGGAAGGAGTAGCTAGAGAGAGACTGATAGCACATCACTGTTATGAGCATTGTCACTCTCAAGGATACCTGCTTGCTGATGGAAAGCTTTGGGAAGAGATGCTAGTAGCCAAGCATTACTACTAACAGACATAGCATGTCTGTAATGAAAAGGATTATGAATGGTGCAAATTTGCATTAAGTGTGAGGGAAAATACTTACATATACTGCAATCGGGTGTGATCAGTTAAATGATATAACCAGCTTTTACTCTACATTAGTAAAATATTCCAGTGAGAATAACGATTTATAGGTTCATAGGTAAGTACTAGGCTAACTGCCCTTGTGGACCATATTTAAGCCTAGCAAATTACCCCATGTGAGGTAATTAATGCAGAGGCAGCAAAGCAATAGCACTGTAGAGACAAGACAATTATTGATATTATCATGATATCTGGAAATATGTGCAATTTAAAAGCAAATATAGAAATATTGTATTCACACGTTTAAATGACAATCATCTAGAGCTAGCTTTACACTACTGGGTAGCCAACTGACTTGTTTAAAAAAATGAACAGTGAATATGACTCATGAAAAACAGGCATTGTGCAGCTTGCACCATGCACTCTAGGGGTCTAGTTCACCGAATGCTTAAAAAAGCAAACGGTGATTAATCGACCCTATGTAAGAGAAAGCTTACAATTTCGAACTATCAAAACCGCGATTTTTTTTCCTAGGGGAAAAAAATCGCTGTTCCAACAAAAATAAATAAATAAAAACACTTTAAAAATTACATTAATTGGGGGGCTTTGACCCGCACACCCCCTACTTAAATATACCAACTCCAAGACTGCACTACAGTGCCGAAAACAGCAAAGTAAGGAAGCGGCCAAGCAAATTCTTTCCCAGGGAAAGAATTTGCTTAAAAGCCACTTCGATATTTTGCCTTTTCAGGCTTTTGAGTTCGACCAAGACGCATTTGAAAGAATGCGTCTTCAGTCTTCTAATAGGGAACCCAAGCTAGAACCAACAAGAATCAGACTGAGTTTACAAGCACTGCAGTAAATGGTTAACTACTTGGCCCTCACTGACTTGCAGAAGACTTCCCTATGTGTTACAGCTAACCGTACTGAATGGTGTGCATACTGACAGTCTTTTAGAAAAATGTCACAGAAAAAGTACACATATATTCTTGCATTTTAAATGTAGCCAGCTCTATCCCAGTTCTTATTATAACAGTCTGCTCATTATAATAATTTGCTCATGTGACAGTAGTGCTCTTCTGGTAATACTGTAAATATTGTATCGACTACATACATTTGTGGATTGCATTTGTGTTGGCTATATTAAACTGTTTGGCATTTCCACTCATCAGCTGCTGGTGCTTCGTATAATTTACTTGGTGGGAGTATTGCTCCCTGAAGCACATTTGTCTCTTTTGTGTACTATATGAATTTGCTTCATCCACCCTCACATCACACAAGCCTAGTCACAAGAATTCAGGCATGGCAGAAAAAATACCAACATTCTTGCAATACAAGACTTTGACATGAATATGAGAAACTGTGATAAAAGCTTTTGTTACAGGAAGGCCAAACTTCCCTGCACTCGCCCTTTTTAAATTCATAGACAACCCTAACTTAGTGCTTTTGCAATAAGACATGCAAGACCATGGTGAGCTGTCTATGCTAGATACTAATGAGGCATAGAGACATATGCTTATTAGCCATGTGTTCTACTCTCCCCTACAACTGCCTCTGGGAAGGCATCTACATATGCACCATATGATTTGTAGAATCATTTACTATGCAGATTAGCATGGATGCATCTTGCACCTCATGATAATCAACATGGCCTTTTGGCTGGGTTCATCCATTGTGGTAGTTCATAGTTCATAGTTCATAGATTAGTACTAAGCTAACTGCCCTTGCAAGCCATTTTAAGCCTAGCCAGTTATCCCTTGTGAGACTCAAACCATGCACCTTGTGTTTGTAAGGCAAACACTTTAACCATTAGACCACCCTCCCAACTTATGGATAAGTGCTGGAGAATTTAGTGGTAAGGTAATATTAGGAGGTTTGTGCATGAGAGTATAGGAGTGGTTGAATGTATGAGTGTGTGTGTGTGTGTGTGTGTGTGTGTGTGTGTGTGTGTGTGTGTGTGTGTGTGTGTGCGTGTGCGTGCGTGTGCGTGTGTGTGTGTGTGTGTGTGTGTGTGTCTGTGTGTGTCTGTGTGTGTGTGTGAGTCTGCCTGGGATTTGGGGGTAAGGCAGCTATTGAGGAAGTAAGTTAGGTAGGGTAAGTGTGTGTGGGTTTTTTGTGTGTGTATGCATGTGTGTGTGCATGGGTGAATGGATGAGTATGCCTTTAGGAGTGAGTGGGTGTGCAGGGAGCTCTTTAGTGTGAGTTTGTGTATATGCCTTCCCATGCTTGTGCGTGCGTGTGTGTTTCTGCATGTGCATGTGTGTGCGTGTATGTGTTTGTGTGTGTGTGTGTGTGTGTGTGTGTGTGTGTGTGTGTGTGTGTGTGTGTGTGTGTGTGTGTGTGTGTGCATGAGAACCACTAGCCACCAGGGAAACCCATTATAGGTGTGCATGTGCAGCAGTAAACAGTACGGGGACTGGATGGTGGGACGAAACACTAGCCACCAAGGATAACTCTATACTTATGCCTGAGTAGCACTTACATGTAACATTGGCCAGGGGAACACTAGAACAAAAGGAGAACTCTTCACTACTGTGCCACTATGGCTCATATACAAGGTGTGGATGGGTGGAATAAATACTAGTCATCAGGGAATTACTTGTTGGGATCATGACTTAACAGCACTGAAACATTGCAAGGATCTGGGGTGGAATGACTAGACACCAAGACCATGTTCTCTTTCTCTACACGTCACATTTCCTAAATGTGACTTTTATTCATGGAGCTTTCACACCTAGACAATATTGGTAACATCTCATTTTATTTATTTAATTATCGATCTATCCTTTGGTATCTAGGTAGTTGTACTGGTTCAAGGACCCCCTTCAGGCAATAACAAGAGAGCATACATTCAACACTATTATAACAATAAATAACAAAAAAGGTCAAATTTTAACATAATGAAAAACCGTACTATTGTATAACAGTCTACTGTTGTAAGTATGTAAGGAAATATACAAACCAGAAAAATGATGAAGTCTTAACATGAACTATATATAATGATGTAACTCTGGCAAAAAGTACCCATTAAAGGTATTAGTTCAGTTGACACCAGGTATTTTATTAAGTTTGAATGAACATTATTTCTAAATAATGAATTATCATAAAAGCTGTCATGTGACTTTCTGGTAAGGCTTTTGATTTATAAGTACCTGCTTTTCCCTTTTCACAGAATCAGTGTGGAAATACCATTGTGGTTAGCATCTAATAATAGTACATCTCATTTATTCACATTCAGGTACTTCATTTATGGATCTTTAATGACTAGATATGTAAATATTTCAAAGTTCTTGTTCTTCTTCTGTACTCCAGTAACATTCTACGTTGTGTTCCATTTATATCCATAACTGGAAACTCACACCTGTTGAGTTTGGAAAAAACTTTGAAAGAAACTGTATCATTTTTAGAAATGTCATTAGAGTTTCTTTCTTTCTCTTTTTCTTTCTCTCTCCCCCTCCTTAGGAGACCAGTCGGCATAATGGTTAAGGTCTTCGCCTCCCATGCACAAAGGACATCATTCAACCCTGACCTCCATCTAATGCCCATTTGGAGTTTACATGCTCTCCCTGTTTCTCTGTGGGGATTTCTCCCACCTCTGAAAAACATTACCTGGGATAGGTAATATGTTGAGCAAAAGCTGGATGTAAAACCAATCTGCCAAACATGAACTGAGAATAACGGACAGGAAGTATCTCAGAATTGGATGATACAGAGGAAGCAGGATATAGAGGAGGCTGGACATAATGTGTATCCAAGAGACAAGATGGAATGGCAGTGCTGAAAAACCACTTGGCTTGGGATTTATAGTCTGCTACTCAGGAGGACATACTAGAATTGGGAATTGTGGGGAGAGAGAAGCTTCAGAAGGCAGTAAGAGATATCATCAGAATTAGTGACAGACTCATGGCAATCAGACTCCAGTGTAATGACAGGACAGTATTCATAATTTCACTCCAGTGTAAGTATTCATAATCTCAGCCTATGCCCCACAACAGTTTGGAAAAGAGTGTATTCAGATACCAGTTGCAGGACCAACTATATAAAGCAGTCCAATGGACTGGTGTTGATAATGGGGGACTTGAATGTACATACCAGGGCAGACAGAACCAGATATGATGACTGCCTGGGTCCACATGGGTGGGGCAACAGGAATAAAGAAGGAGAAGCCATTCTAGGCTTGACAGCACATGGTTCAGAAAGAGAAACAGTCACCAGATCACATACAAGAGTGACCAACATGCAACTCAAGTAGACTTCCTTCTAGTAAAGAAGGGTGCAAAGCCATCCCAGTGAAACTTTTCGGCCCACAGCATAAACCACTGTTTGTCACAATCAGCTGCAAACAGTGGTCAGAGAAGGCTCTAACATCAACAGAAACCAGGCTGAAGACTTAGAGGTTGACTTTAGAGAACATACAACATTTCAAGGAATAGTCAGTACGGTAGCACCCCAAGAAGAGGAGGAAATACATAGGTGGAGTTGAAGAAGAATGGCAGAGCCTCAAAACAGTATGTGTGAGGGCTACAGAACTGATATGTGGCTGAACCATGTATGGGAATAAGGTACAAAAGGAAAGCTGCTGGTGGAATGCAAAAGTCCAGGAACCCATCAAAAAAGAAGGAGTGCAGGAAAAAGTGGGAGATAGAAAAGACAGACCAGGCTAGGAAGGAATACTGGTTGGCTAACAAAGAAGCTAAGAAAGAAGTTGCAATAGCCAAGAACAGGGCATTGCAGGCACTCTACCAGCTTCTGGAAAGTGACTCACAACAACCTGCTCAACAGTCCACAGGACATCATAGGTAGTTGGAAGAAGTACTTCCAGCTTCTGAGTGAAGAACATCCCACAGATGCTGTACTGCCCCAGACACAGCCTACAATCAGAGAAGAAGAGGAGCCCAGCTTAGAAGAATTAAGAACAGCACTAAGGAAAATGAAGTCAGGGAAAGCAGCAGGCTCAGATGAGGTCACAGCAGATATGATAAAGATGCTGGGTGAGAAAGAGAAGGAATGGCTCCTGAGGGTACTCGTAGTATGGAGAGGAATGAGTAACCCAGATGACTGGAGAATAAGCATACTCATGCTGGTGTTAAAGAGCAAAGGGGAGATCCACAAGTGTGGACAGTACAGAGGCATCAAACTCCTGTCACTGTCACATTGCATCAAAGTTCTGGAGAGTGTGATTGATAAACGGATATGCAGGTAGTAGAATGTAAGATAGGAGATGAGCAGTTCAGATTCAAATCAGGCATAGCACAACTGACCCAATGTTTGCAGTGAGACAAATAGTTGAGAAGAAGCAAGGGATCCAACTGGGCATTCCTAGACTTGGAGAAAGCATATGACAACGTCCCAAAAAAGCTGATTTGGGCAGTACTGCGGTGGTTCAAAGTCCCAGAAACAGTGATAGAATTAGTGCAGGCTATGTACAAGGACCCAATGACTCAAGTATGAACAGTGTTCCATCTCACAGGGCGCTCTCAGTGTGAGTGGGTGTTCCCCTGCATTCAGCTTTGAGCCCACTGCTGTTCATACTGGATGGACTACAATAGCAAACAGGTTAAAGGGGAGATAGCAACAAAGCTGCTGTATGCAGAAGACTTGGCATTACAGGCAAATTATGAGCAAGAACTTCAGTAAAGCATAGGGAACGGAATGCAAAACTAAAAGCAAATTTGGAAAATCAGATGAAGATTAGAATCTAGATAGTTGGGAAGATAGTGAAACAGGTTAATAGCTTCAAATATCTGGGATGGGAGGTTGAGGAGAAGGGAAGTCTGAATGAAGAGGTTAAAGCTAGAATCAGCAGGACTGCAGCCAACAGGCATAGAGTCTCAGAAGTAGTGAATGACAAAAGAATGCCAAAGAAGCTGAAAAGTAAGTTGTACAAGACAGTGGTGCAACCAGTACTGCTGCATAGTACAGAAACCTGGGTAATAAAGGCAGAGCAGATCAGGAAGCCAGTGGTGATGGAAATGAAGTACCTTAGATGGGTGGTTGGATGCACACTGCGTGACAGATGAAGAAATGAGGACATAAGAGCAGAAGCCATAGTAGCTCCAATTGCAGAAAAGATCAAAGAGAACTGATCATGGTGGTTTGGAAACAATGATGTCCAGTAAAGAGGGGAATGAGCTGTGTAAGAGAAAATCTGTGACAGTCAGGCATGAGTGTTGAAGAAGGCAGGATCGTGGCACCGAATTGAGAGAGATGGCAACAGTTAACATGATACCCCGACCCCATGTAGAAAATGAGAAAAGAGGGGGTTAATAATGATGATGATGATGATAATGATGTCCTTAGGCTGAGGCAGGTACACTATGGCTCTTATGCTTTCAGGGTCTGGTTTCACACCTTCTGATGTTGAGATAAGCTCCACATATCTCAGCTCTGTAGCTCTGACTTTACAATTCAGATTTACGATTCAATAAAGCCTACATGGTCATTTTTCACCATAGCTGGCAAGGAAAGTTTTAGATTCAGTAAGCACCATGTAGAGGTGAGCACCTAGGAGCAAAGAAAGTAAACACAGCAGCATGTTAATTACAGCATAAGTAGCTGAATTACATACTAATTAGCCAGTCTAACTTGATGGAGATATTCAACAAGCTATAAGTCATCCTTTTAGACTCAGTGCTGGTTTTCCCTGTGAATTCCAAATTTTTTTGGAATACAGCCACAGAAAGGAGTCTACACACACAGAACATTAGATGCTGCTGCTGTTTTAATTCATTTGTATGTGCTACAGGCTGAAGCCAATGCTGCTAATAGACCTAGGCCAAGAAGTAGAAGAGTTTTTAGACCCTGCTTGACTTTTGCAACCTACATGATGTAGAAATTGTAGAGTGCTACAGCGTGGATAAACTACAGGAATTCTGTGATCTCTGCCATCCTGACCTCAGAGCCAGAGCCAACCAAGGGAAACCCATTCCAGTGGAGACACAGGTATGTGTGTCGCTTGCGTGTTAGGACACGAATAAACGAGTCTTCTTGGGTTCTGTTCAAGCAGCTTTATTACATACAAACACATTGCTATTGTTGCGTATTGACTGTAACTTAAGTAACTTATATACAATTAATGACTGTGATCATGCATGCTCACTCCCTGGCTGCTCCAACAAAATGGCACTAAAGATGTGCACGTGTGCGGGTTATATATCTGCACATACAGCCTCGCATGCTTCTTAAAGATATAAGCACACACACTTTGCACTATGATTTGCATCCTGTCTCTTTGAGAAATAGACCATGCAATTGTTATGAGACTTGTTTGGCATGCAGAAATCACAGGTAATCCATAGACATATGTTATATAATATTAAACATATACTTATGTACAATCAAGTCCACATTGCTGCATACTTCACACTAGACTTAAAAACTCATCCATATTATGTGACATAATACTGGAAAGATGATTTAGCAAATGGGACAGTTTCTGCAAAATGGTTGACCTGTGGAATGTTTAAATCACTTTCTGGAACAGAATCAGGCTTTTGAACACATTCTGGTCTGGAAACACTGTCTGACTCATTCTTTGATTTACAGTTTGCATCACATATACAATGTTGTGACTGCAAAGATGATGATTCTGGTACAGGAAGAAGATGTCTGTGATTCCTCCTAAACTCCACACCTTCGGAATTTACCAAGTAAGATCTTGGCTCAGCACGGATACTTGTCATCTGTTCTATTCAATCAAAACCTTTTGTTGTTTGGATTTGACCATCTCTTCTTCTCTCAACGGATGAAGTAATTTGCTTGATCTGTCAAAACTATATTTCTGGATATTACGCTTCTTAAAAAATTGATCCTTGATGTTTTTGTTGTTCTTAGACTTACGCTGCAACAAACTGGAAGAAATAGGTAGTGTAGTTCTAGTTTGCCTGGAAAATAGTCCTTGAGCAAGTGAGCCAAGAATATCAGCACAAGGTATGTTTCTGAGATTAAGCAAATTCAAGAATACATAGGTAATGTCATACTTTGACCTTTGAGGTAATTGCTTTGCATTCTGCACAGCTTGTTCAGCTAGACCATTGGACTGACAATATTCAGGATTACTAGTGACATATACAAAGTCCCATTCATGTGCTAATTTCTGAAACAACTGGCTAATAAATTGAGTACCATTGTCAGAAAAAAGTTTGTTACCATGAACTGAGAAATGTCGTTTCAACTTAGTAATAGCAGTTAAGGTTAAGTTTGGTAGTAGAACAATCTCAAACCAATTTGAATAAGAGTCTATTAAAACTAAGTAGTGTTGATTGTTCCACTCAAAGATATCGGGCAGGATTCACGAAGCCTCCGTGTAAGAGTTATAACTCATACACGGAGGCTGCAGTTAAATGGAGTGACGTCAGCATGCTCTGCATATTCATGAGAGCATGCTGAATTACACCTAAGGCTAACACGGTCCGTGGAAGACAGTAGGGGGCGTGTCCGTAGGCCGAGCCCTGCAAGCGGACACGCCCCCAGAAGAGTAAAATTGTCCAAAGTAAAGACCCACGACAGAGGCCATGGAAATGTGAATGAACACAACACAACACATGCCCCCACAGACTATGAACATAAAATATATAAATGAACATGTTATATATATTTTTTTTAAATCGTAAAGATGTTTGCCCGTGAGTGCGCTCGTTTGCGCAGGCGTGCCCGTAGCTTAGCCACAGTTAGCAGTCAGTGGAAAAGGATATAAGAACTAAATAAGCAAATTAAGCCAAGAAGCAATAGCATAGCGGTAGAGACGTCGGCTGAAGAGCAGGCATTCATGGTTCGAGCCCCCACAACACCAATTTTTATTTCTAGTAAAATAAGCATGAAACAAGTCCCTGACAAACATGTACACATATAAAATCATAGTTCATGTATAATGTAATGAAACAGTCCATTTATTTTGAAGAAATGTGAGATAACAAAATAATAAAAGATGCCAGATGTGCCTATAGCTGAGCTACAGTTTAACAAGGTGAGTGCATCTGCCGTAGGTGAGCAGTGGTTTAACAGGTGCAAAATGAGTGCCCATAGGTGAGCAGTGGTTTAACAGGTGCAAAATGAGTGCCCGTAGGTGAGCAGTGGTTTAACATGCTGAAACTGTGTGCCCCTAGCTGAGCTGAGCGTAATATGCGTGCTGATAGCTAAATGAGGCGTAAACCAGCGTACCCCGTTTGTGCGGAGCTGCGCACCGCACCAACAAGCTAACCGACGGGCAACGTTGAGCAAGCCGTATCAAAACTGCCTTTACACAGACACACCCCTTAGCCTGTCTAGACAGTCATAAAAAATAAAAAGCAATGGCCAGGTTCGAACCCAGGATACTATACACCATAGTCAAGGTACTGAACCACTAAGCCATGACAGAAGTACCTAAAAATGCAGTAATAGCAAATATATAGGAATGAATACAAAGTGGAGCATGACAAAGCAGGTTTTGTGAAGTTGATACAATTCCAAAATGGCCAATCACAGATATGTGTGGGAAAAATGGCCTATATAAGCCCCATAGGCGGGAATACACAGCATAAACGATTGTAGAACTGACTTGCAGCCAGAATGACAGGAGTAGGTGAGGGTAGTTGCTTTCGAGCACAGAGATGGGGCATTGAGGAGTCCAGATACATGGTCTGGCTCCTAGTCCACAATCATGAGGCTCAACTCATGCAGGGCCAGGTCCTGTGGGGAGCATATAGGGCTGAGGCGTGGGACCGGTTGGCTCATGATCTCACCAGTGCCACAGGAATTCCAAAGACTGGTGAGCAGGTTCGTCACCACCATGCGGACCTGAAGAGACGCAAGCAGGACCAATTGAACCTTTGGATCCAGGAGGCCCGGCAAATGCCCAATGCCCCACTACTGAGTAAGTTACATGTAATTATGTATGTAAGAAATTAAACTAGCTGATATTATGGAGATGTGTATTCCAATATTACTTCATTTATATTACAGCTGCAGGTGTCTGTTCTGCGAACCGCAGAGCCTATGGCGATAGGCTGGTGCGGTTGCGCCACCAGGCAGGTCAGTAATCCTCTCCCAGTAACTGTAAAGAAATATAAAAGTACGACAGTTAGCAAAAGAGTGCAGTGTAGTCACTAAGTAATAGAATATGCAAGTAACAAGTGTAAGAGTGTTTGCAAGTATTGCTTGATTACAAAAGTGTGTTTCAGTCTGTAATCCAAACAGAAAAATGAAAATGTCTGAAATAAAGTCTGAAATAAAGATGCCCCACCTGTAATATAATAGTACACAACCTGGAGCAGGCTGAAAAGTACAGCTGCAGAAGATGAGCAAATCACATGTGTGAAATATACCCCTGTTGAAATACTGAAACATGACATAAGTGAGACTGCTGGAAAGGATTGTAATAACTACAGGTAAAACATGTCAATAAAGCCTAGAAGTAAGTACCATCCTGAATAGTAAAATGAAAACAAGTGAGAGAGTGTGAGCAAGTGTCATGAATCCACCAATAAAGTAGTAATAACCCCTGAATAAAGTATACTGCAGTCAGTACAGAATGAAATGCATGTGAGAAGCAAAACCAAACAGCAAAATCTGTTCAAAGTGTTGCTGCAGCTGGAATGTGTATCCCAAAATCTGGATATGTTGCTCTCAGTCTGCAATATGCAGATAGTATGATTGTCTGACATACCAAACATCCACAGTTGTCTATAGCTATATAAAGCAAATGTAGCAGGATGATGTAGCTGAACAAAGCTAGATATGAATGTGTATGAAGAACAATAAAATGTATATTGAGGTAGCAGTAACAGTCCTATCAGCAAGTTGAAATAGTTATCATATAGGAAATTGTAGTTAGAACAGTAATGTGTATATATGTGCAGCTATTAGAAATGTACAGCATATGTATTGGTATTCGAAGGTGTTAATATTATTTTCTTCACCCCACCCTATAACCACATATAACCCATTCCACGTGAAAATGGTATGTGCAATCACAATTAACACCCCTGGACATTTGTCCTGTTGGGTCATAAATATTTGCATGTCCGTTGATGCATCTGCCCTGTTCATACATCCAAACCTGATGGCCTGTTGCCATCAATCAACCCTGCATGTTGTTGGACTGTGCATTGCTGTTCAAATTATGCATGTGTTATGCTCGCATGTTCAATGGTGTGAATATCTGGGTGTTTGGTTAATGGGAATACTAATGCATGCTGTTACAACTAATTGTGAATGGTATTATTTGTCACTAACCCAAACTGTCATGACATAATGCAAAACATAGGATGACAGGGAAGGTGGGTTCCAGTGGACCCACCTCTCCCACCTCAGCTGGCGAGTGCACCTGACACTCGTGCCCAGTCTGGACCCTCCTCCTGTGGCCCTGTGCCACCTGCTGGTGGAAGCCCTGCAGGGGATGGGGCTCGTCCCCCCTCTGCAAGTGTGGCCGGAGGAAAACCACCACTCACCCTCTGTAGCGTCCGGACTGTGGTGCATAGGGAGATCCAGGACTCTGTTCTTGGGCCCCTACACCAGCTTGAGGCACAGGTGGCACAACTTACGGGCATGCCTGTTGCCCGGCCTACACAGCCCCCAGCACAGCCCCGTCCTGGGCAGTGAAGGAACAGTGGCAACTTCCCATGATTGGGGATATCAGTTCCACTGTTGCCATCTGTGGGCTCATGGGCTCTGGATATCCAAACCTCCATCCCCGTCAATTGTGTAACCCCCCCCACATGTCATACACCGCCCCTGTATGTGTCTTGTTTGTCTTGTCTGTTGACCTACCCAACCTACCTCCCCAGCTATACCGACTTCCTTCACCTGACATACCACTCTCACCTGAAAAAAAAAAAAAGGGCACTCTGTACCCACAAAAAAATTATGCCCCATACATAGCTGCCCATTTTGCACACATGTCTGCTGGACATGGAAACTATCAATTACAATTGGCTGTACAACAAGTATTATTGTTGTCCTGACACCTCTCTCAGGGGTGGAAGGTTTCAAATGTCACACCAAATTAGATACATATGCACAGCTGTTGCTGATGAAGAAATGGGCAGCTATGGGCCTTACCTACATCCCTCCTGCAAATCCCAAGCTTGTTTCCCTACTGTCTTACCCTCTTTGTGACACCTTTTTCACCACTTTCCTGTCTCCCCATTTTCATTCCTTTCAAAGAAAATAGTGCGGGTGTGCGCCAGAGTAAGCACTGTTAAGCGGTTGTAAGCGGGTGTGCGCGTGTGTGAGCGGAGCTAAACGCCAGTGCGCATGCGTGAGCTCCGCGCAAACCAGCACTAACCCGGTTACAACTGCTTAAAAGTGCCTTAGTCACTCTGATTGACAGGTCCTGTAGTCAGTTCAAAAGCAAAATAAATAGGAAACAGTTGTCTGTATGACCTACCACTAAGCCATGACTCTTATACAAGAACATTGTGCTAAAATAAATATATCATGTAATAGTAGGAATGAATGTAAAGGGAATATAGGATGTGTAGTACACAAAGCATGTCATTTAGAATTACTGTCAAAACTAGTGGATTTCCATAATAGTAGTGTGTGAACAGAAACAGCCATGTGAGTTGGTAGCTAGTATGTAATAATGTCAGTTAATGTACATATATAAATGTATGTATATTTACATATATATATATATATATATATATATATATATATATATATATATATATATATATATATATATATATATATATATATATATATAGATAGATAGTTGTAGGTGTCATTGTGCATACACACTTACTACAGGGAACAGGAGGGAGGAATGGAGAAATGTGAATCTACAACACAGCCTGAATAATGAGAGAGATACTAACCTTTACACTCACAGAACAGTGTCCACAGCATACCAGCATGGTCCCCGCCCTTACAATCTGAAAGGGCAACGCCTATCTCACATACCCTTTTATAGCACTGTCCTGAAATCACAGTGAGAACTGCAATCAGTACACAACTGGCTGCATGCAATTAGCAAATGCTGGCTTACAATTGGTGCAGAGGCCATCACATGGACCTATGCAGATACCTACAAAAGCATCCTGTACTAACACTCCACACATGCAATAAGTTCATTGCACTGTCTGGAAGCAGATAGAGGGAGAGAGACAGACAGAGACAGAGACAGAGAGTGAGAGAAAAAAATATATATACACACGCTACACACTGAGTCTAAGCTGTCAGCAGTGACAGTAGCAAGCCGTGCCAGCAGCAGCAAGAAGTAGAAGTAGTGGTATCGCAACCAGCTGCGACAAACACAGGTAATGTAAAGTAGCAGGTTAATAGTCTGCATACTGTGAACCTTCCAAATGTGTCATAGGTCTGAATCTATAGGTATGTCCATGTGATATGTTGTGTGTACGTAGTTCAACCAAAAGGGGATGACTATACATTACATGTCAGTCAGTGTTAGGCCATGATCCTGGCAGCAGTTGTCTGTGCGTTGCCCTCATCAATGGCTGTAGTGACTGTTTTGAAAGGTCAGCCAGGTTCAAAAGGCAGGATCAGCCCATCACAAAGGCAAACTGGCCGGGAACAAGTGTCTGCAGGTACCCAATATCACTGTATATGCGTCCCATACTGAATAATTCCATAGCTTAGCAGACCAGGCCGGTTATGCATATGATGTGGTAGTTCCCAGGGTCAGTAGAGGTGCCTCCTTAATGGTGTGGGACCACTGTTGCTGTATGCCAGTGTCCAGGTACATATCCTGTAGTACGGCCAAGGTTAAATATCAGTCTTATATGCGGTTGTATGTCCTCTTGGAGTGCACGTAGCACACATCCAGGGATACCATCAGGTCACAGTGATGCTGTGTGTTCTGCTTTGCTGAGGGCGGCCCTCACCTGGACATGTGAGATGATAGGGAGGTTACATTCAGCTGTGATAAGTATTTCAACTTGTGGGGGAGAAGGAGGGGGGATACGTGCACCAAACCTGTCTGCAAGAATGCTGCCAATATCTGTGTGTTCGGTGAATGTAAAGTAGGTGTGTATTAACTCAGAGCATATCTGAGGCATTTGGTCCATATGTGTAACATAACTGAAGAAGGCCTTGTGGTTATCTATAGTGTTTGTGGCCATTTCCCTCCCAGAGTAGGCCGTGGCCATTGTTATGAGAGACCGTAGCGTATTACCAGTGCTGACCACAGATGCCTTCCCTTAATGTGAATCTGCTCTGTCCTGCAGTAGCCTCCTGCTATTGTTATACAATCTGCCTCTGGCTGGGGTCCACCGGACAGGATGCCTAACCTTTGTGCATAGGGTCTGGGTTAGAAATGTGTGTGCAAGTTCCATGCAATCTGTGCGATGTCCGTGGTAAGCATTCGCAAAGGGGTCAGCAGTGTGGGTTGTGGCTTCCACTGGCACATTGGGCTGCATGGATACCATCTCAGTCCTAACAAGTGAATAACTGTCTAATCACATACATATCAAAGTAGTCTACTGTGCTGGTGGTGGTGGTGGGATATGTATATCCAGGCCGAGTAACTTGTGTCCACATCACACTAGTGGATGGCATTCCACATACAGTACCTTGGTATGAACCCCCAGAGTGAGTTTGTGCATTGGACCTGTCGCAGTGTGCTGACCGATGAGGCATGCTACTATGTTGTATGGAATGTGGCAGGTATTGTTGCACAGGTGTTGGCTGAGCACTGATATCTGGCATGTACTTGTGTATCCACCACGAGACACACACATGCAACATATGGGAGTAGTAGTATATCACTACACTTGAGTATCATGTATAGTACATGTGCCATATATTGCTGACATAGTCTGCTGATATCCTGTTTGCGTTCTCTTCCAGGGAGATCCCGCCTACTCTGCAGTGGAAGATGAGGAGATACACCGCACCAGCCAGAATCATCAGGAGAGGGCTGCACTGTGGCAAGACCTTGTCCATAGGGTAAATGACATTGGCACGCATAATAGGACATATGAGCAGGTACGACATCACTGCAGTGATTTAATCAGAAATGTCCATCAGCATGCGTCGGATATCCACAGGCAACAGGTTGCCACAGGAGGTGGGGTGGCCATATATCCCCCCTCACCAGACTGGAGGGGCTACTCCTAAGTGTTGTGGCTGCAGCCCCGGAACAGCAACAGCAATACACCTGCATCATGATGGAGGCTGGATCCACACAGCAGCATGACATGGAGCGTGCAGGTAATATGCCATATGTACACTTGACTGTTCTGTACACTGTTAGTTTATGCATGTGTAAGGTGTGTCCGTGGTATGTAGCTGTCAACATAGTATGTAATTGTGAATGTGTGATATTGGCAATATCAGCAGCTGACGTGTGAAAGGCAACTGGTGTACTACTGCACTGTATCATATGCAGTATCAATGGCACAGTTGTGCCCACTGACATTAATCTCCTCATTTCTGCAGGTCCTCCGGGTTACAGCAAGGCAGGCCATCCATGCTGGTGAGTGTGTTTAACAATACCTATAATAGTCCTGATAGTGCTAGTAATACTAGTGTAACTCAGTAGTGCTCTGTGTGTATACTGCGGGGTGTGCATGTGTGCATGTGTGCAGGTGTGCCTGTGTCCACGTGTGCATGTGTGCATGTGTGCCTGTGTCCATGTGTGCATGTGTGCCTGTGTCCACGTGTGCATGTGTGCATGTGTCCACGTGTGCATGTGTGCATGTGTCCACGTGTCCACGTGTGCATGTGTGCATGTGTGCATGAGTGCATGTGTCCATGTGTGCATGTGTGCATGTGTGCATGTGTGCATGTGTCCACGTGTGCATGTGTGCCTGTGTCCATGTGTGCATAAGTGCATCACTGGTAACATTGTGTGGACACTGTAAACTGTGTTTCCTGTCTTCCTCCCACAGGTTCTGGTGCTGCTCTGGTGTCCTGCAGCAGGGAACCTGAATCTGGTGCCACAGATACTGGTAATGATGATATCTGTGTAATGGTACAGGAAGGTGTGTCAGGGTCCGCCATTGGTCAGCCAATTGACAGTACACAGCTGTCAACACCATCATTGCACACAGTCATCCTGCCAGTACATCCTTTGTCACCATTGTCCCTAGGTGATGGACAGGATACAGTGGGCATTGACCAGGGTAATGTGGTATCTGTGGCACATGCTTCTCCACACAGCAGCCATGGGCAGGGTCCTGTGATGGTACCATGCAGACAGTTGCCCATGGGTTCTCGTGGGAGCATCCGTGGGCATACTGCCTCTGGCAGACGTGCCCAAAGAGGTCTGTCAACCTCAGCTATGTTTCGGGCTGTCATGCAGGCACAGTAGCGTATGGAAAGGTACACCAGACAGGGTCTGAGGGAGCTGAGAGCATATCACACAGCCATGACTGACAGTATGCGTGACATCGCGGATGCTATCCGTAATTTCACCGATGTCATAGACAGACATTGTGGGGACATATTACAGCAGTTCCACAACCAAATGTCCATGAGCCAGGGCAATGGTGGGCGGTTGCGGTGTCGACGTGGCCGTATGCCAGCAACAGCAGCAGCTGGCAGTTGGTGCAGATGACAACAGGCCAGCGCATGCCCCCATAGTGCCAGCAGCAGCCCCAGCAATGCTGGGTCTGTGCTGTCATTGGAACGCCCCAGCAGACCACGTGCACGTGGCTCTGGACAGTCCCAACAGGGACCTGTGTCCAGTCAACACACTCCCGCTTCTGATGACAGTACCCAGTCTGGCTTAGTACAGGATACGGTCCGTAGCACCCCTGCCAGGCACAGGTACCGTGTCCGTGCCCACAGACACTGATCTGTATGACCTGCCAGGTGCAGTCTGTGGCTGTCAACAAACCCCTGTATATGGCAGCCATGAGGTGGAACTGTGTGCGTGCATACACACATGCGAAATGTTAACACCTAGGGCTACCACATACATGCACACACTGCACCAACAGTGCCCCACCCTGTACTGCTGTCGCTCACCAACACACATACACACACATGTCAATTGGTGGTATCAGTGGCAGACTCAGGCATACCTAATTCACACCCTGTGCATATGATGACACTGTGCCACCTCCTGCAATCTCCAACATCATTGCGGGAACAGGTAAACACGTTGCTGATGCACAGGGTGACTACATAGAAGTGTATTAGTAGTATCATGTTGGTAACAGTACAGTGTGCTGATATGACTGTGTGTATATCCCAGCATGCCTGATGCTGTAACCGTATGACTGTCTTGAATTGTTATCTGCACCCATAGTACGTGCCAAAGTGTAACAGCTGCACATTATTGCATGCCGGTGGTAAGGATGTCAACAGATAGCCACATACATGGGTAGCACAGGGGGGAATCTAATGCAAGTAGTGATATGCAATGATGGACATGTACAGTAATGGTGTCAAGTTGCCCACAATGACTATGCAATGTGGATGTTTGCGCATGTTGATATGTGTGCAGCACCAATGTAATCCAAATCACAATTAACTATGCCATAATATCAGTTCTACCATGGGCATCTGCGCTGTGCATTCCTGGGTACATATTGATAGTGCCTACATATTTGCACTGTTACCTACTGTTAGTGTTACCCCTTCTTTGTTGTACAATGGACTACTTCCAGCCCTGCTTACTGTAGCTTTGTTTGCATGCATGTTCGCTTGGGGTTCCCTGGAACACTGCTTCCACCTGCAATGCAGAGTTACAGTGCTTCTGTGGACTCCTAGTGACATCTGCATAGTGTACGATACGTATGTCAAGTTTGCACATGACAGAACGTCACTGTCTGTCCTGTTCGCATGTACGTTGCCTGTGACACATTGCACATGTCTTACCTGGCATTTACCCATGTGTGCAGTCATATATGCCAGTGCTATGAAACAGTAGCAGTACACCCACACATACACACCTTCAGTATGTTGTTCCCCATTGGCCCTATGTGTTGGTACTCACCATGGCAATCACACTACTAGGGCAGCATGTGCAAAGGTAATCTGTGAATCACCTCTATGGTCCAGTTGTGGTTTATGTGAGTCATGTGGCAATGTCACAGCTGCCACATGTATGCAGTCAACCATCACCCTTGGCCAGGAACATACAACACATGTGCGGGATGCCACCACATAGCCAATCTGGGGACTGAGCACTCTGAACCCAGTAATGACATACCCTGTCAGGTGGCATGTCATACTACAGTGACTACAATACCAGTCAGACATAGACACGCATTGACAGCAAGTTGAACACACTGGGGCATACGTGGGGACTCAGAATAGCATCCTGCCTGAGCATCACACACCTCCGCAGCTGGCACACAGGCATATGTTACGTCGGAACAGAGCACATGCCACACATGGCACACTCATCCCGTGTGCCACACACTCACAGCCTGTAGGGCTACACAACACACGTGCTGCAGATGTGTCAGGTACCTGTCTTGGCCGCTCCAGTGGGGTCCCGCTCAACAGGCTGTACATGGTGAAGGTCACAGTGATATGCCTCAGGGGCACTATGGTCCACCACAAAACACATGCATACAGGTCAGTCAGAGGCATGGACACATATGACTCAGTCATTGACCATGCCACTATGGATGACCTGAGACACACCTCCCTGGACTACATGATAGGGAACATAGAAGGGATCTCTCAGCATGTGGCACGGGCCAGTATGAGCCTGATCTTGGTTGCCATCATACCCTCACCAGGTATGCTACCACTATATGTAGGAAGGGTGTTGTATGTCTACATTCTGCTCAGTCTCCAATGTCATTCATAGGGTATCCGCTGGCTGTCAATGTGTGCTTACATGCTAGGGAAGCCACAATGATGTGCAAGGGGCAGCTTGCACGTGACACCCATGGCCCAATGTATATTGGCGAAGTTCCTTGATACACACATACTGCCTTATGCTGCAGGACACGGATTACATAGCCACCTCCACGGGTATCACACAGGTTAGGACACTAACAGTGCTGCTACACAACACCAGCAGTGTACACCGCAAGATGCATGCACTGGACACTGTCCGCAGCACGGTGAACTGCAATGTCTGTGCAGTACCAGAGTCCTGATTCATGGCTCACAGGTGCAACCCATCACTGCCAGGTTATGCCTCATACCATGCCTGTCGTCCCCTACACATGTAACACACATGGACAGGGGGGTGGTATCCCAAGACACCCCAGATACACACACCTCCAGGTTGTTGGCACAGCACAAAGCATCAGGGCCTATTCATGTGCAGCTAACAGTGTGTCGGACTGCCGTCTGGTTCATAGCCTGGCACACACAACCCTCCCATACACAGGAAAACCACCTATCCTCCATAACAACACTGGCAATATGACAGTCTCAAGAACTGTCTTTATATGGCTGGACTGCATCCAGCCAAACATTGTGCGTGAGCATTACTGTCTGTAGTTGAAGGGTTCCCAGCATGTGGTCACTGAATTGCAGTGGAATGACATGTTACCACTCCCACAACAGGTGGGAACATGCAGCACCTGTATATCGACTACATGTAGACTATATGGCCCAGACCAGATGTGTATCCCCTGCTGTAGGTATTTTACCATATACACCCACACTGTATAGACACATACCGCGTGCGGCCCCTGCACAGTAAGACACAGTCATATTGTTATGAACTGCAAATACCATTTATCCACTCGAGCCATGTGTCAGACATGGTAACTACTGCAGGTCACAGGTATTTATGTGTATGTGTCACACACATACATCATGTGTGCAATGCCATTGCTGGTTTAGGCAATGGCATGCATTGTTATGCACAAAGACCCACACAAGGTCATAATGTGTGACACAACCACACGTGGCAGTTGTGGGTTACCAAAACATACCTATCTGCACTCTGACAATGGTAATAGACCCAGTAGCAGAGCACACTATTGGCATTACTGGCCAACTAGCCCTGTTTGGCTGTGCTGATAGTGTGGTGACATCCCCTGTGTTTACTGGGGGAATATGCAGCATCTGGTGTATTGTAGTATTTGCCAAAAGTATCTGTTTTCTTACACTTGCATTTACACACACCCTACTACCCCCACACTTGCCATTTGCAGGATTCATACCCCTACCTAACTAAGTCACGACACGTGAGAGAGATGCATTAGCGAAGCGCACTATTTGGATTACTAGATGGTTCCGCTTCTCTGGCTGTACTTATAGGGTGCTGACATCATCAGTGTTTGAAAGGGTAATGTGCATCAGGTAGTGTGATCTCCTGATTGCCAAAACTAACATGTTTGTCATACAGAATTGCACACACACAAACTCCCCACATCCAAACACACACACACTTGCAGGTTTCAAACCCCTACCTATGTTATGACACTTGAGAGCGATGCTGTAGCAGATTGTGCTATTCTGATTACTGGTAGATGTCTCTTCTCCAGCTGTATGTATAGGGTGCTGACATCATCACTGTTTGGAAAGGGTAATGTGCATCATGTAGTGTGATCTCCTGATTGCAAAAAAGCACATGTTTTTCATACAGAATTGCACACACACAAAGTCCCCACATCCAAACACACACACATGCCATTTGCAGGTTTCAAACTCCTACCTAACTATATTATGACACTCGAGAGAGACGCATTAGCGGAGTGCGCTATTCAAATTACTGGGAGTTTTCCCTTCTCCTGTTGTACTTATAGGGTGCTGACATCATCCGTGCTGAGATAGGGGAATGTGCATCCTGTAGAGTGCTTTCACAGCTGCCAAAAGGGACATCTCTCTCACACAGACTTGCACACACACTAATCCCCCTCCACACACACTGGGCAGTTGCAGGATTCAAACCCCTATCTAACCATGTTATGACACTTGTGACAGACGCATTAGCAGAGTGAGCTATTCGAATTACTGGGAGGTTTCTCTTCTTCTGCTGTACTTATAGGGTGCTGACATCATCCGTGCTGAGATAGGGGAATGTGCATCCTGTAGAGTGCTTTCACAGTTGCCAAAAGGGACATCTCTCTCACACAGACTTGCACACACACTAACCCCCCTCCACACACACTGGGCAGTTGCAGGATTCAAACTCCTACCTAACCATGTTATGACACTTGTGACAGACGCATTAGCAGAGCGTGCTATTCAAATTACTGAGAGGTTTCTCTTCTCCTGCTGTACTTATAGGGTGCTGACATCATCTGTGCTGAGATAGGGGAATGTGCATCCTGTAGAGTGCTTTTATAGTTGCCGAAAGGGGCATCCCTCTCACACACAGACTTGCACACACACTAACCCCCCTCCACACACACTGGGCAGTTGCAGGATTCAAACCCCTACCTAACTAAGTTATGACACTCGTGACAGATGCATTAGCAGAGCGCGCTATTCGAATTACTGGGAGGTTTCCCTTCTCTTGCTGTACTTATAGGGTGCTGACATCATCCGTGCTGAGCTAGGGGAATGTGCATCCTGTAGAGTGCTTTCACAGTTGCCAAAAGGGACATCTCCCTCACATAGACTTGCATACACACTAACCCCCTCCACACACACTGGACAGTTGCAAGATTCAAATCCCTACCTAACTATGTTATGACACTCATGACAGATGCATTAGCGGAGCACGCTACTCGAATTACTGGGAGGTTTCCCTTCTCCTGCTGTACTTATAGGGTGCTGACATCATCCGTGCTGAGATAGGGGAATGTGCATCCTGTAGAGTGCTTTCACAGTTGCCAAAAGGGACATCTCCCTCACACAGACTTGCACACACACTAACCCCCCTCCACACACACTGGGCAGTTGCAGGATTCAACCCCCTACTTACCTATATTATGACACTTGAGGGAGACGCATTAGCAGAGCGCGCTAACTGAATTATTGGACATCTGGTCTGCACCTGCAGTATTTATAGGGTGCTGACATCTTTATTTCTACAGAGGTATGTACATCTAGTACTACCTGTCAGGTGGGCGATAGCATATATATGCATTTGCAGCCACCTACGTCAGGGTCAGATATGCACATCGCACTGGCAGGTTATGTTCTATACCATGCTTCGTGACCACAGGACCTGTAACACACAACACAACCAGTCCAGAACACCACACCCACATCCAGGACACACACTTAGCTTCCCTGGGAACAGTGCCTGGATATGCATGTCTTCACATACACCATTCCAGTTGTTAACATCAGGTACAGGCATATTGTGTGTGAGAACTACTCAGGCCTCTACCACTTTACCCTACAGCCACTACAATTTGTGGGTCTATGTGCTATGGCAGAATAACACACCACAGCCACATGGGGGAATACATATTGCACCTGTCCATCTGCAACATGGGTACTCACTGTTCCACACCAGAGGTAGACCACCATTGTTGATATCTGACCATACCCACCTTTCCCTGGACATCCATATCCCATCTCCACCCCCAGGCAAGGTTGTCACTGCACACAAACTGTATTTAGCACAAGCAGACTCTACACTTGTGAAGACTGGGGTGGACGACTTCAAAGGACCCATGCTGGGGGACTATACTGGCCACTCAGCATAATCCTTGACAATTGCATTGTATGAGCATGTGTACAGTTTGCATTGATCATGCTATCCCACATATACCCATGACTGCTCCACAGCAAGACACATGTCAGGTGTACACCAGCCATATATGAGCCGTACAACAGACTGAGTGAGCTAATACATTGCAGAGCTGTAGCCCACAGAGGGAGGACATCTGTGAACAGTTCCGGCACGGCACTTCATTCACACATAATCATCACAACACAGTGTTGACAGTGGAATTGTCCAGAGAATGCAGATGGGGCTCCCCTCAGTCTGTTATTGACGGCCACTTACTGTTAGAGATCCTCAGCAACCCTCTTCCAGCACACACCAACAACATGGCTGTGGCTTAGCACATTCAAACCCTGGGATCTCCACTGTGCCCCTGCTTGACAGAGGCACAGCTCACTAGCCTCACACGTTGCATTATGTGACCTACTTTACAGTGGCACAGTAGCCTACTGTACTGGGGATGCAGATGCCAAGCACACTCTGGCTGAGCTGTCATTCCCTAGGGCAACAAGCCTAGTATTGACCTCTACACCCATATGTTCAATTGTCAGATGCACAATATTTGCTGTGCTGTTCTACTGTTTGCAGGTCTTTATTCCCATAGCATTCCCTGTTCCTATGACCAACTTGTGTATCTGTGGAAGATATTTGCATATGACGGCGATCCACTATATCACTTATGTCTCTGTAGTCATTTACTGTGTGCACTGGGCTGATTGCTGTGTTGTGGTTAGTTCCTGGAATGACACGTACAAATACCACATATGTGTGGCCAACTGCTAAACGGGGATATGGCCTAAGTGTGTGAGCATGCCCAGTTCAGCCTTTCCATGGCATGTTGTCTGACATATGCCTCATTTATCAAAGTGTGCAAGCATGCCCAGTGTGAGCTTTCCATATGTTGCACTCTGAAGTCCACCACATATTTGGGTGTGTGTGAAGTTCAACAATATCTCACATTTATGGTTGTGTGTTGGGTGTCATGTTGTGTACAAACTGGCCAACTGCTTCATGTCTGCCACAACAGGGATTATACTGTGCCTGCAGGGATTGCATGGGATACTTTGCAGACAGTTGTCAACATACTTTCATAATGACCTAACACTGTAGTACCGTATAGTGTACTGGTTCAGTACTTTCACTGTGGTGGACAGTATCCTGGGCTTTAGTCCTATCACTGCTTGACATCTTCATAGTGAGCACAACAGACTGTGTAGGGGCCAGTTGTGCACATATGACCATGTTGCATTATGTTCAGATATGGACTATCTACACCAGGCTTGTTCAACATTGGTAGTGTATTCCACAACATGGGTGGACATTGGCAAACACTAGCGATGTTCCCTAGGCCATTTCTGATGCTAGTCACAGGGTGTGTTTGTCGTTCGACACACATTGTAACTGGAGTTTGCCATGACATATGTCATGGTTAGTATACTGTGCCTCCGTCTACCTCTGACATAACAGTGATACCCAGGGTTAGCCTACCATCTCCCATCCACTCATCAGGATTCCTCTTGAGGGGTGTCGATAGGTGACTCTATGGCTGACCTGTACCGGGAGTTTACTGAAGAGTGGGGGTGCCTTCTGTGTTATGGATCATTCTGTACAGCTTGTCCTATGTATGTCAGTGCTGGGGTTCAGGTCTCTCATGTGCATAGCTCACTGCCATTCAGATTGTACAAGGTGCATCATGTTCATTGATTCCAGGTTGGACATGGCTTCATACATCAGGCACAGCTTGCCTGTAGCTGGGCAGTATGGCAGTGTGTGGGGCTGCAGTTTGTTTACTCAGGCAACACATGGCATCTGTTCATGCTCTTTGCTACTCCTGGTGGGGTACTGTTGTTGACTTTACAGTTGATGGAGGTGTCTGCTGAGGTATATCCCACAGGGGCTATTGTAGTCAATTGTGACACTGATGAAGGATGACTGCAGAGCCACAGTGACCTCCCCTTATCTACATCTGACAACCTTCATGATTGGGTGGGTATATAGTATGTTTCTGCGAACACTACAGCCACATGTTTGTCCAGTGCAGGATATCTATCACCTTTTGTCCCCAGGTCTCTCATTACATGTTAGGTATGTAATGGGTTGACACCTGTGTGGTAATTTGTGGGCACTTACTGTATATCCACGGTGGTTGTCTATACACAGTTCTGCAATTAGCTTGCTGACATGGCTATGGCTCCAGTTGTCTGTTTGTAGGTGGCCCTTTTCTGGGTTGCTTATATCAGCTGGGGGTCGGATATGGTGGGCTGTTTGTACTCCTCTGCATACATGTTCAGTCACAGTCCTTCCATGTTGGCCTATACCTATGGGACATATATACAGAACGGGGGGGGCCTAAGACCAGGCCTTGTGGGATGCCACTCATATCTGCTTTGTAGTCTGACATGGATGCAGCATGTCTGACCATGTCAGTTCTGTCCTTGGTCTGGTTTGCAACCCCTCTACTGACATAGGGGTATATATTTAAGCTGGTGAACATATCCATACTGAACTCATAGGGTATTGTCTAGAAGCATATGCACGGTCCAGCTATGCTGTGTGGATCACATTGCCCTCATCAATGACCTTAATGACTGCTTCAAATGGGTAAAACATGTTTAGGGGCAGGATCTGCAGTTACGACAGCCACACTGTGTAGGGTCCAGTATCAGTAGGTCCACAATAGCTTTATGTCTGCGGTACATACTGATCCTTTCCATAGCTGTGCAGACCAAGCTTGTCAGGATCCTGGGGTGGTAGTTTGCAGTTTCCATTCAGGCAACACCTTTGTTGTGAAGGACCACTGTTGTTGTACACTGCTCTTTGGGTACATATCCTGTGGTAAGACTGACATTGGGCAGTAGTGTGATTTGGCATTCCATTATACTTGGAGTCCATGTTGGCCTCAGCCCAGGACACCATCACATACCTTTGCTGCTGTGTGTTTTGCTTTGCAGATGATGGCTGTTACCTCAGCATCTGCAATGTCAGGGGACCAGCAGTCTGCTGGGATAGATATTTTGCATTCTGGGGGGGGGGGGAGGTTTGCACTGCACCTGTCAGGTTGTATGTTAGCAATATGTGTGTGTGTTTGGTATGTTGTTTGTAATATCTGTGTGATTCGGAGCATATCTGTGGATGCCCAACATGGTTCCTACCATCAGTTAAGTAAGCCTTGTGATTATCCTTAGTGTCCTGTACAATTTGTATCTTCATAGGTTCATGGGTTCATACTAGGCAATCCACCCTAGGGCATTAGTAAGCCTAGCCAGAGTGTGTGTGTCTTTCGCCACCCCTTGCTATGTGACTATTATGGCCATTTATGAATTTCTTTACTGTGCCTCTGTCTGGTTGTGACACAGTGAAGACCCCCAGTATACATGTACGATCATCCATCCACTTGGCAATATTCCTGTTGAGGGGGTGTCAGTGAGGGGCTCTGCCTAACATGGATTGGGATCCTGTTTCTGGGTGTGGGGAGCCTCTGGGTTATGTATCTGTCCCTCCAGCACATCATATTTCATTATGTGTTGAGGCTGACATCTGTCACTCTCACAGCTCCAATGGCTTTGATTTCCTGTGGTGGAGCATGTCCATTACTCCTGTGTTGGACATGGCCTTGTACAACAGACATACAATGCCTCTGTGTAGGCAGTCTCTGACTGCATTCAGCTGGGGTGTCTACAGCCAGGCAGCATATGACATATATTTCACACCCTTTATCCTCTTGGTGGGGTAACTATGAGGTCTTCTGAACCGCTGCAGGTGTCACATATGGTACATCCCATATGAGTCATTGTACTAGATTATGGGTCTGATAAGGGAACAGTACAGCGGCACAGTGACCTCTGTTGATGTAGATGTGAATCCTTTCATGATACGGTGTCCAATATCGACAATCTTCCTAGCCACATTGGCATTGTGAGTGTCACATGACTGATTACTGTCGACATGTGTCCCTAGGTCCCTGATTACTCCTTGCATACATAATGGTTTGCCACCTATGTGGTAATTTGTGTGTACCTTGTCTGGTATTTGGTGGGACATTCATACTGTCCAGTGTCTTCAGGATGTCTGGGTGGAGTTCTTGTGTGTGAGAGTGTCGTCTGTCGCATGCTACAGACTGTACAGCAGTTTTGACTACACTTAGGTGCACATGGGTGGTCTCCGCTGCTTTGTGCATTGTCAGTTACCTGGCCGTATGGGTGTCTGTGCTGCATATGGATACTCCCCCTCCTTTGATGTTTTGGTCCAGGTGTTGGGGCCATAACGCATGATATGTGGTATAACCTGGTAGTGCTGGTGTGCTATCACTAGACTTGCAGCAGGCTTCTGTCACTGCACAGACATCAATGTTCTCCATACTGGGAAGTGCCTCAGGGGCATGCATATTGCAGTTTACACATCTGGCATTGGTCAGCATTACCCTTATGTTTCTTACCACTTATGTTTTCTAGGTTGGTGGGTAGTGTTTTTGGCCTTGCCTACATACGGCTCTATGGAGGTGGCAAAGGCCTTATCCAGTATCCAGACGCACAGGGGTAACAGGTGCAAGCCATCCCTGGAACAGCAGCATGACTTGTCATGCTTGACATCTCAAGCAGACAGACATTAGACCCTCTTGGACTGACAGCTGTAACTGTGCCACCTGTTAAACATGATCATTCTGTGTTTGTACTGTGGCATCATTCTTGGTGAGGGTTGGATGCTGCACACGGCCAGTGTCATACCAGCCTGGGGTACATACTCAGAGAGCGCATCCATGTCTCTTTTCATGTTGACCAGGGAGGTACATCTCAGGTCATTCACACCAGCATGGACATTGAGTGCATCATATTTCTGCTTGCTTTGGGGTCACCTGCGTGCTTGTGTTATGTGGCATATTGTGGCAGCCTACAGGCAGCTTACTGTACCCTTTCCCTTGTTCAGTCTGGTGAGTGGGACAGCAGTGTGTCTGCCTATACAGATACCTATTACAACTGTATCAGGCATGTTGTTTCTCCTTCTGGCCTGTGACTGTTTGGCACACCAGCTTTGTGTACTATGTGTTGCATGTGCTATGTTTGGAGGTTGTGGTTGCTTGTGATCTGCTTTGGAGGCTTCTGTTGGTGTGGTGTGTTTGTAATTAGGGCCTCCGGGAATGTTTTTCTGTGTTTATGTGTTTGGTTTACAGTTGTGGTAGGTCTATGTGGGACTGGGTTTGTGGTGTATGTGGTTACCTTCTCCTCCTGACTAGTTTTGACAGTACTGAGTTGGGTGAGCTCAGCCTCCGGTTTGGATACATGGTTGCATCTATCACATATATTTGTATTTATTGGGGGGAGTTGTGGTTGTCTGTGTACTTGGGACAGGTGTCACATTGCCTCTGGATTCACAGATTCTACTTGTTGTGGCTGGCCTTAGTGGATTGTATGTGTGGACATATGTTATTGCCATACTACTGATCAGTGATTACTTCCCTTTTTATGTTTGCTCTATCATGTGGTAGCTTCCTCATTCTCTTGGTAATGGCTGGAGTCCAGCATGCCAGATGCCTGCATGTATGGCATTGTGTCTTGTTGTTATTTGTGATAGCATACTCCAAGCATTCCTGGCTGTGTTCATGGAATGCCTGTATAACATGTTTTGCGGTGTGTCCCATATTCTGCACTTGCACAGGGCCTTTCGTGGATTCCACATCGGTTTGGAGGGGTGCAACCTATGCTTTACACATGTTTTTCACTGTGGTATTCTGGCCAGGGACTGGGGTCGGGATGTGTATATCCAGTGTGATTACTCTATGGTCTGTTCTTACCAGTGAAGGATCCACTTCTCATCTTGCCATCCAGTACACATGTTGCTGATTATCACATCCAGTATGCTTACCCCTCTTGTGGGAGTGGTACGTTGTTCCTGGGCATTTTGGTTTATGGATTCTGGGAACATTTCTCTGACTGTGTTGGTGCTAGTATATTGCTCCCGGTGTATGTCTGGGTATTTTCAGTCAAGCAATATAATGTGGTTTGGGGGGCTTGATATATTCATGTATTCCAACATAGGCCAGGTGCAGTTCCTGGTATTAGGACAGTAGTCTGCAGCAGGCTACATACTGGGAGGCGGTTTTAGCCATTGGTATTTGACCATGGCTAATCCATGTTGCTTCTTGTTGTGGTACCAACATGGGGGTGTGGTTATCCTTGACATTTATTGCTAGTCACCCTCCTTTTGTGGCTTGTTCCATGTTTTGCGGCTGTACAGCACAGTATGAGGTGTGACCTGGTAGTGTTAGGGTGCTGATGTGAGCCTTGACCCAGTTCTCTATTACAGGACTGATATCTACATTCTCCATATTGTGTGCGTTTACACTGCACACATCTTGCTGTTTAGACTTCTGGCATTGGGTAGCATTACATCTAGGTTCCTATCACTTGTGGTACCTATGAAGGTGGGTTTGTGTTTTGAGACTTACCTATTCAGGGCATGCTGTGGGTAACTGACAGCCTTTGCCAGTATCCATGGGGCATGGACTGATAGGTGCACGCCACCCTTAGCAGGTGGTGCATCATGTCATGCTCCGCATGTCTTCCCAGCCTGAAACACATTGGCTCCTCTTTGACTAACTGCATTACTTCAGCCAGTTATTGCACTTGATCATCCCATTGTCATTTTGTGGCTTCATGCTTGGTGAGGGTGGATGTTAGTCAGGGTGCTCAGGTGTGCATATAGTACATGGTGTTACATTACTTAACACATGGCATTCATGCCTCAGGTGGTGCTGCAGGGCTGCCTCTGTCGGATGCACATATTACACTCCCTGTACATGTTTGTGAGCAGGTCATGTCATTTTAGGCATCCATGTTATTATTTGAGTGAGTAAGAGGGGGTATCATTCCCAGGGTTCCTACTGAGCCAGTGCATGTGCTATGCATTGCCTCTTTGCCAAGACCAGGGCATACTGGGCACGCCTCCTTCTGCCTACTGGGGCAGGCTCAGGTTGTTCCTCCTCCGAGTCACGCTCTGCCTGTGATGGCCTTGGCAATGGTGGGGGGCTGTTTGGCCCAGCTCTATGCTGGTCCTGCTGCAGCTGTTTTCGCAAGATCATATTATGTAGCATAGCACATACCATAACAATTTGGGTACATGTAGTTGGTGTGTACTGCAAGGCTCCCCCAGATGTGTCCAGACACCGGAACCGTGACTTGAGCAGCCCAAACACACGCTCTATTACATTACGTGTTTGTGCATGTGCCTCATTATGGCATTCCTGTTCAGGGGTGTGTGTGTGTTTCTGATGGGTGTCATCAGCCACGGCTCCAGTGCATAACCTGCATCCCCCACTAGGTGTCCGTGTGGGATGTTCCCATTGGCAAATGTCTGGTACAGCTGCGTCAAATGCCAGATGTGGGAATCATGGTAACTCCCAGGGCAGCCAGCACACACATTCATTATTATGCCCTGGGCATCACACACGACCTGGCAGTTGATGGAGGGGAAGCCCTTGCGGTTAATGTAGGCCCTACCCTGCTCACCGGCTGGTGCTTTGATGCATATGTGCGTGCAGTCTATTGCACCCACTACCTCAGGGTATTCCGCTATTTGCTGGAAGAGATGCATATTGCTGGCCAATACCTCACGGGCATTGGGGAAATATACATGATCACCGACATGTGCTTACATGGCATCCAGGAACTGGTGCAGTACCCTGGAGGCTGATGCCTGTGATATCCCCATCATATCACCAGTTGGTCTCTGGAAGGTACCTGTTTCTAGTATTCTTAGGCCAACACATACCTTGGTTTCCACTGGGATGGGTTCCCTCTGTTGGTTCTGTGTGTGAGGCGTGGCCTGCACAGCTCAACTATTTGCTGCAGGAGCTCTCTGTCCACTCTATAGCGCTCTACTATCTCCAGCTCATGTAACCCATGGTAGGTGACCCTGGGCCTGTACACTCTTCTCCGTCTTCTCACTGTGGGTTGTCTGGCACCATCTGCATTGTCACCACCCTCAGCAAGTCGCCTATGTCTCATTATGACAGCTATGGCAGCCCCTAACATTTCTGCTCTGAGTGAAGCTTTTTCAGTTTTCACTTCTATTAGCTTACTCCTGTCTTGCAGTGTCTCTTGAGAGAAACATCCTGCACTGCTGTTTGCAGAGTTTTAAGTGCTGGGCTGGGCTACTATTCTGCCTGTGTAATTGCCTGCTTCTAATTGTTTTCACCTGCTAGCTTCAGCAGTATTCCCTGCTAGCTTCCTACTAATTCTGTTGCTTCCTTTTTCCTTTCTGTTTCCTCAGGGGGGAGCAACGTGCATACCAGCAAAAACACGCTCACAGTGGCTTACATGCGCGCACACATGCTTACACGGTTCAGAATCTACTTATTCGGGTTAAAACGTGCGCACACCCATGCAAACAGTGTTACAAGTCTGCTAACAGCCTCCTACATGCTCAGCCTGCCCTACACATGCGCACACCAGTGCAAACAGTGTTAAACATCTACCAACACACTCCCACATGCTCAGTCTGCCTTACACGCGTGCACACTGCCCTACTCGCGCTTCATGGCACACACACGTGCGCATGCACGCCCAGCAAGAAACTTTAGTGTAAGTAACAGTGTACACCTTCCATTTCTTGACTTTCCCAGACTTATCTTGTGGCACTCCTCTTTCTCTGATCTGTGTCTGTCATCTGTCATGTTACACTGACCTCCAATGAACTGCATTTCTTTCTACCATTCCCCCCTGTGATGTCACCTATCTCCTACTCTATTCCTCTCCCTTATGTATCTCTTACACTACTCAGACTATGCTCATTTGCTATGTGACTGTGAGATTCAGTATCCTAACCCTCATTTACATGTGATTGCCTACTAATGCTTAGTTACATTTCTTACACTCAGTTTCCCCCCTTAGCAACCACTACATGGTGGCCATGTTGTTTTTGGTCTGCTGGTCCCTGCATTGTCATTCCATGTATTGCATAAAACCCACATTTGTGGGTTTATAACCTTCATTTTTATGTTTTATACAGCACAGCCCGTTTGCGCGGGGCTGTGCTGGGTTTAAACATCAGCGATCGCCGAAAAAAATATATATATTTTTATTATTTTTGCATCGGGTTACCTTGCCAATGGCCACATATTTGGGTATTGGCATGCTGCCTGACAGATATGCACCCTTTATTTGGAGCCGACATGGCTCCGTTGTGAAATTTGCAGAAACGTACTCAGTTGTCAACTGAGTACATTTCTGCAGCTAAAACGTCTCTTACACGGACTGGTTTCTGCTTCGTGGATTGCTAATATACCTCATTTGCATACCTTTCGGCTGCAAGTGAGGTATTTAGCATGTCCACGCCCAGTCCGTGTAAGAGACGTTTTAGCTGGTCTCTTACATGGAGTTTAGGGCTGTTCCTGGATTGCGAGGCTTGCATGGAGTGTTACACGTCTCTTACACTCCGTGCAAGCCTTCGTGAATCCTGCCCATCATTTGCTACAGTAGACCAAGATAGTTCAGGAATTGGACTTAGCTGAAGCGTTTCTCTTTGCAAATGCGGTCTAATACTATTGCATACTGAACAAGAAGAAGAACAAACTCTATCAATGTATTTTGATAATGAAGGCCAAAATGCAAATATTCTTGCTCTTCTCTTACTGGATGGGGATCCTGGATGACTCACTGCAAAATATGGATATATTTTTGTTGTAAGGAAGCAGGAACAACAATTTTTGGACCTTTGAAAATAATGCTATCAACAATTCATCTCTGTAAGGAAAAAATTTTTGCACTTTGGGTGATACACTAGATTGCTTTGACGGCCATTTGACATTAATATAGTGATTGAGCTTCTATGAAATTGGATCAACCTGTGTGTGATCTCTTAACTCATCAAGTCTAGTGTTGGAAAAATTACACACTGACATCGCATCAAAGTCAAAAGTTTCTGCATCAAGCTATTCTGTTGTAATTATGGGAGATCTGAATAAGGTATCAGCCAGATAAAACAATTTGTTATTGGTGTAGACCATTTTGAAACTGTAGTTTTGCAATTTGAGTATCATCATTTCTAATCTTACTGGAGCAGAATGCATAGGCTTCATTAGAATATTGACAAAAGGTTGATGATCAGTTTCAATCTGGATAGCTTGATCATAAATATAATCATGAAACTTTGAACATGCAAATACTATGGCCAAAAGCTCTTTCTCAATTTGAGCATACTGCATCTCAGTTTACGTTAGTGTTCTGGATGCATAGGCTACTGGTCTGCCTTCTTGAAGTATAACTGTGCTTAAGCCAAATTTTGAAGTATCACAGGAAAGAATAACTGGTTTGTTGACATCATAGTATCTTAACATAGGTGGGGTAGCAATTTTCTGCTTAAAGTCTTCAAATGCTTACTGGTTTTGTTCCAGCCATGACCATGCAACATTTTTGCATATTAGCTCTCTTAAAGATGCTGTCAACTCACTGAAGTCTGGCATAAATTTGCCTAATAGTTGACCATGCCCAGAAAATGCTGTAAACTCTGTACATTGTCTGGCGCTGACATTTCTAGAATAGCTACTTGTTTGGTCAGGTCTGGTCTCAAGCCTGTACTTGCAAACAAATAACCTACTTACGTAACTTTTGGAAGTCTGAATTTGCACTTCAGAGGATTGAGCTTCAAGTTTACTTCACATGCACTGTCTAGAACTTTCTTTAGGTTTCTGTCATGTTCTGCTTCACCATTGCCTCCAGCCAATAGATCATCTGCAATTATGGCATATGGATAAGCTGAAAACATTTGCTCCATTGCATGTTGGAAGACTTCACTTGCAGAATTCATTCTAAATGGCATCCTTAGGAATCTACGTCTGCCAAACAGAGTATCAAAAGTAGTTAGAAATGAGGATTTGCGAGCTGGCATCACTTGCCAAAATGAACCCTTTACATCCAAAACAGAAAATACAGTGGCATTCAGTATTAGAGCTGCAACTTCTTCAGCTGTGCACATTGGATGATACAGTCTCTTTACTGCTTTGTTCAAATCTTTTGGGAGAATGCATATTCTCAATTCATCTGAGCCTTTTTTGCGAGTGGCTACTAGGGATGACACCCATTCTGTTGGTTCTATGACTGAACAAATCACATCTTGCTGCACTATTTTATCCTACTGATCTGTAACTTTATCTTGCATCGCTATTGGAACTCTTCTTGTTGGTCTGCCTACTGGAGTGACCTCTGGGTCTAACTTCATGGAATACACAACTGGAAGTTTGCCAGATTTGTCATCGTAAACATCAGCATACTCTGAGAAAATGGCTTCTGAAAAACTGGAACTCGGAAATGCACTTATGTGATGAACTTCTTTTAGTAAAAGAAAGCAGGTTAATTCTTAAACTATCTTTGAGACCCAATAAAGATTGCACTGGTCTTCAGACTACATAGAATGACAAGTTGTAACAGTTCTCAGCCAAATAACATGAAAGTATCACTGAACCTTCGGTTTGAATTTTTTCACCTCCATAAGCAACAAGTGTCGCACTACTGATTGCATTGAGTTGTTTGTTAGTTCTCACTCTTGCAAATGTGTTTGCTGATATAACATTACACATTGACCCAGTGTCTGCTTTGAGCTCTGTGGATTTTCCATTGATTGGGACAGTACAAAATATTTCACTTCTTTTTATTAAGTTCACCGCATCAACTCTTTCACGAAGCACTGATACACCATCTACATAGAAAGCTGACTGCTTCGACAATCCTTGATCAACTTGCTTTTTTGTGTGATCTTACTTTACAACTGTGTGAGCCTTACTTGATTTACAAAATGAAAAGACCAAAAATACACCAGGGTACCACACAATAGCGTCTTTAATAACACAAAAAAATAATAAACAGTGGTAAGCGCTTTCGCATTACTAATTGCTTCATCAGACAAACAAGTAAGTCACTCCATTACTTATATACAGATGAAACCATTGACTCAATCAGTGATGTCATAAGTCAATTAGAACATTAAAGCTATACAAATATAACAATACAAATATAAGAACATGAACATGAAAAACTGCATATAAGACATATATACACATATAAAATAAATAGACTCCATAAAATACTGCATCAATGGGAACATAAGACTGTATAAACTACAAATCTAGTCTAATAAAACGTGTATATGTACAGAAATCACTAATACATCTAGCGTTCACAATGCTGGCATTATTATGCCTATCTCTTCAACTTCTGTTAATGAATCAAGCGGTTTAAAGGTGAATATAGCTACAACTGGGGCTATTCCTAAAAGATGCTGTTTTACAGCCTCCTCGACAACATCGCCAGCTCCAACAAGATCTACAACAGCTGGTATTGATCGACAAGCATGTAGAAGTACTGACAGTGTTTTTTTAGACTCTATGAAGAAGGCGATTTTTCTCTGAAAGCACCTCTGCCCTACAAGACATACACAAAAAGTCAGCAATACAGGGGACAGCCAGCCAGGTTGAATCAGCAAGAGGGAGCAGCTCAAACACCCAAAAGGAGAAGAACCTAGATACAGGTTTGGTCATAAATATTTCTTCATTTGAACTTAATACTGACCAACTTAATTAATTAAATAAAGGTGTGTCCTTCATACCAGCTAAAAAAGCTAACGTAACAGAAATGATAAAAGATTTAAAGTTGTTAGGCAGAAATTTATCTTTAAAATCTATGTTTTCTACTGATACAGAAAAAGGGACTGATGTGTACAGGCACCCTAGCAGTTTTATTCCGAATATTCCACCAGGTATCCAAACGTTTTTGGATATATGTGAATTATCCTTCAGGGATATAGGTGAGCATGACTCCAGTGACTACTATTTTAGTAATCTCACTCTTAATGAACAAAGAGCATTACAAGAGTTAAAGAATTTGCAATCACTGGTTATCAAACAGGCTGACAAAGGAGGGGGTATTGCTTTGTTAGATAAACAACTGTATTTACAACAAATGTATAAACTTTTACTTAGTAATGAAACTTATAAAGCAGTTTCTGAAATCACGGTCAGTGCTATTATTAATAAGGTTTCATTTCTAATGTTTGATCTTCTCAATACTGGGTTGATAGATGAAGCTTTATTTAAGTATTTTAATGTTCCAAAACCCACTGTACCTAGAATTTATGGTCTACCCAAAGTACATAAAGACCTGGTTACACCACCAATGCGTCCTATAGTGTCAGGGGCTGGGTGGTGCACCGAGCCCTTATGCATATTTGTTGAAGGTACTATACATGGATTGTTAGAGAATTGTCACACCATTTTGAGAGATACTAAAATATTCCTTGAAAGGCTACACAACAGGATGGATACAATTACAACTGACACAGACTTTGTATTGCTTACAATGGATATAGAGTCATTATTTACTAGTATCCCTAATGCATGGGGTATTGAAATGATTAGAAATTTCTTGTCAGCAAATAGATTTTTTTCAAACAATAAGGTTCAACTAATATGTAGTCTTTTAGAAATTATATTAGAGAATGATGTTGTTATGTTTGAAGAACAATTCTTCTTGCAGCAGGTTGGCGTGGCTATGGGTACTCCATGTGCCAACAGCTACGCCAACCTTGCTCTAGTTTGTTGGGAAGAAACACAAATTCTCTCTGGGTTGAACCCCTTTTTACATCAAGTGTTATGGTATGTAGGTTTTGTGGATGACGTTTTTATGCTATGGAATGGAAATGGTTCAGATTTTGCATCTTTTGTGAATTATCTGCATGCTACTACAGATTTTTTAAAATTTACGTATCAGATTTCTGCAGCTGAGATTGATTTTCTTGATGTACATTTAATTAAATCTGATTTTAATTGCCTTAAGAGTAAAATATTCCACAAACCAACTAGAAAAAATACATACCTACACAAAACCAGTATGCACCCCAGGCATATCCCAAGAAATGTATTAAAAGGGCAAGTGTATAGGACACTAAGACTACATGATAATGACGAGGATGCACAATTAGCATTAAATAATCTAAAATTTGATTTCATAGCCAGAGGATATCAGCCAGATGAAATTGATAAGACCATATCTGATGCATGGCATATGAGACCAACTAAATGTAGACCTTATTTTAATAATAATGATGCTGTCTCATACAATACTTCAGGCAACAGTAATTCTAGGTCAAATAATGAATTTAGAGTAGTGTTACAGTTTGCGAGTGATGTCAACCAATATGTTGACGTTATTAAGAAACATTGGCACCTCCTACAGGAGGTACCACAGCTACATGCCATTGCTTACAAAGAACCATTATTTGTTTTTAGGAACAATACATCACTCAAAAAACATTTATGTAATAAAGAGGTACATAAGAAAGCTTTCCCCTCTTCACGTCAGGGCACCTTCCCCTGCAGGTCACGCAGTGCCTGCTCTTATATTTACAGTACCAATACATATGTCCACCCTACTAAGCATTTCCAGTTACAGCTATATACCTATGCTGATTGTAAGAGCACTGATGTTGTCTACTACTGTTTTTGTCAAAAATGTCCGGTGTTTTATGTGGGTAAGATGAACAGACTCCTTAAAGATAGAATCTTAGAACATCTTCGTGATATTAAAAACAAGAAACCCACAAATGCACTCGCCCACCACACTATGAATACAGATTATTCACACTCCTTTAAGTTTTTTGTGTTACAGCGTATACATAAAAACATCAGAGGAGGAGATATAGAAAATTTTACTGAAAGTTGTGAACAGAGATGGATCATAAAATTGAACGCTGATAAATACCCAGGCCTTAATGGTTCTACTTCCTTGGTCCCTTTTTTGAAAGCAAGATGCCTTAAACATGCTTAACTCTGGCCATTTTAGATACTTATTAATATTTTAACTCTTTTTTATATATATATCTATGTACTTACATATGCACATTATTTTATATATATATATATATATATATATATATATATATATATATATGTGTATGTATATATATATATATATATATATATATATATATATATATATATATATATATATTAGATACATATACAAGTTTTATTAGACTAGATTTTCAGTTTATATAGTTTTATGTTCCCATTGTTGCAGTATTTTATGGAGTCTATTTATTTTATATGTGTATATATGTCTTATATGCAGTTTTTCATGTTCATGTTCTTATATTTGTATTGTTATATTTGTATAGCTTTAATGTTCTAATTGACTTATGACATCACTGATTGAGTCAATGGTTTCATCTGTATATAAGTAATGGAGTGACTTACTTGTTTGTCTGATGAAGCAATTAGTAATGCGAAAGCGCTTACCACTGTTTATTATTTTTTTGTGTTATTAAAGACGCTATTGTGTGGTACCCCGGTGTATTTTTGGTCTTTTCATTTTCTAGTCTTGTGCACCTGGGTTTTACCTAAAAGCCGTTTTCTTTTTTATACATTTTGATTTACAAAACGTTTGGAAATTGTTCCATTTTTTACACATGACATTGCTGGCCAAATGCTAAGCACTGCTCCCTTTTAGACTTATGATTCATACCACAGTTGTGGCGTTAACAGTAAAGCTAGATGTGGGTTTTGCTGACTCATGTTTATGTTGCACTGAGCTGGAGGTTGCACCTTTTCTGGAACTTTATAGAAAACCTTGTAGCTTCTTTGAAAAATCCTGCAGCTGCCATGTGCTTAGGCCTGTTCTTGTTTGCCATGTGTTGGATACTATCTATGTTTCTCTGGAGCCAACTGAAACCCTGCATTTGTCACTTGCAAGCATACTTGTATGTTTTTCTGTCTCCTCATGTATTTGACAAATCTCTGTGGCTTTGCTCAATGTTAAATCACTGTCATGAAGTAAACTCTTTCTCACAGCAGCACTATCAATACCACATACAAGCCTTTCCTTTATCAGCTCATCTTTTAGATCACCATACTGACACATTTTAGCTTTGTTTCTCAAGTCATTTATATAAGCTGCAAATGTTTCCCCTGGTTTATGATCTATTGTGTAAAACAAATGCCTCTCTAATGTAATATTCGTCTGCGGGATACATATTTCTCTGAAATTGCACTTCAAACACTCAGGGTCTTTCCTTGATTCAGCTTGTACAACAATATGGTGGTAAGCACCTTCTCCTTCATACACTGCTGGTGCATACACAAATGAATGCTCTCTTTCTATGGCCTCTGATCCTGCTAGGTTTAGCAAAATGAATGCCCT
Source organism: Protopterus annectens (assembly GCF_019279795.1). Classification (NCBI taxonomy): domain Eukaryota; kingdom Metazoa; phylum Chordata; order Ceratodontiformes; family Protopteridae; genus Protopterus; species Protopterus annectens. The sequence continues at coordinate 1,649,039,560 of NC_056726.1, forward strand.
TGTGCGTGCATGTCTATCTGCATAAACTGCTTGTATAAAATACCATACTCTTATTCAATTATTCTCCAGTTCTCTGTAATATTCTGATCAAACACAAGTGGAAGGGGTTTTGAATCCATCTGCCATATTAACACATACCAGTGAAGGATTTTGCAAATAAGCATAAGCATACACGCATGCACATATGCAGAAGTTTCTGGCTTAAGCAGTACTTGTCCAATGCCTTCATGCTCTGAACTTGTACTTTCTTTGGTTTATCGGAATTATGTGAATGAACAAACTTGTAGTACTTAAGAATAACTGGACTTTGCAAAATAAACTTCTCTGCTTTTCGATACTTTACTGGACTTTGCAAAATAACATCATGAGCTTTTCGATGCTTTCAGAATTTTATTGGTAAAGGCAGAAATGCTAAAGCAATACATCATCACTTATTAAAGTCATCACTTTAAGAAATATTTGTACTTTATGATGCATCTGAATAACTCATGAGCACTTTAATACTCTTGTAATGTCATCAGTTGTAAGAAAATACCTCTTATCAGTTTAAGAAACATGTCAAAAAACTGCACAATGCAAATAAATTGAACATCTGTTGCCCAAAACTCAGTAGCTTTTGAAGTAATTGCACTTTGCAAATAACTGTATACAGCATACTGAAATGTCCCTAAAATGGCAGTACCTTGCTAAGCAACTCTTTACAGAACAAGAAGCCCTCTGTAATGGTGGTACTTTGCGAATAGACACAGCACAAGGACCTTTTTGACATAACTATACTTTGACTGTATTACATGAAATAGTTGCACTTTGCACACAATGAGCTCTTTGAAATACATGCACAGTAATAAGCACACACTGTAAGCACTTTTACACACTATGAGATACTTTGAATGACTCTATTCATGCCCTTCATACAATACAAAGTCATAGTTATGCCCAAATACAGCAATTTGCTAAAGCACATATAGTCACCTTGCTTTATTTTCAGAGGCGGCTGGGGACTTCAAATTAAAGGGGGGCCGCAGAAGGCAGATGAATGGGTGGGGCCAATGGGAAGGGGTGGGGCCAACTAAAAAGGGGTGGAGCTATGCTCAAAACCACAACAACTGGAACTTTAAATATGCTGCCCTAGGTGCCAAACTGTCATTACAAAACTCCAATCAAGACAAAATGAAGTGTAGAAGAAACAAATATTTCAATGCATTGGCTACATGACAGTTTATTTAATATCTAGATGGAAACATAAAGGTTATGAGGCATGAAAAAAAATTACTTTTTAAATACATTACTAGAATGCCAGTCAAAATCAAGTATAAAAAAAACAAGCAGCACTCAAGTCAAACCTCTTCTCCTTGCAGTGCAGTTCCAATTATAATTTATATTCAGCTTTATAAAATTACCAAGTAACATGCTGAAAGTAGCAATCTGTGATACCCCCACTTGTAAAAATGTTTCCTATCCATGAAAGACCTGCTGCTTGACAACAACTGTCTACTTGTTTCATGGGGAAGACATGATCAAAGTAAAAAATGAACTGTGAACAAGAAACAAGCTCAAGATAAATTGTTTAAAGGATCACTGCACAAGTTATGGACCACACATAATAGATTATCATTCTGTTTAGTTTATAGGTAAAGTCTGCAAAGATGACTGCAAGTCTCCAACAAAATGTAATGGGCTTCTGAAAATACTGTAATCCTGTCCTTTATTACAAATACTGTCATATGCATTTCAATACCTAAGGCTTATACGTTATCTAGTTATGTAAATATTCTCTGCATGACAACAAAAAAGGCTTTCAATATTGGTAATTCTTTAACAGTATGCTTATTAAAACTTACTTGCATTTTACAATCTCCGACAAGCTTACCTGATGGTCATTAAAGCATTGCTACCTAAACAAAGAGCAACAGGGCACTGCAACAGCATGCATTTTCTGAATAATAAGAAGCATAAATCAACAGTATAAAAATATGACAGAAAACCAGAACATTCTGCAAAATCAAGGACAGATGAAAAGTCACTGCCGTACTTTTGTCCCCCTTGGATGGGGGAATACTCTGCACACTTACACTGCATAACTGCTCCTTGCCTTGCTTGGACACATCAAGAGTCACTACATGGGGGAGTGGGGTGCAACAAGTATGCCACAATTTGAAATGTCTCTGGCTGACGGTGATGGCTCTGACACTCATACCTCTCAACCTCAGAGCAAGAAATCTGGACTAAGCCATACATAGAAGTGGGACACAGGCCCAAAAATAAGGACAATTTTTAAATAATGCTCTTATAAACTTAGAAAGATAATAGAATAGTAGTAGGTCTTGCATTAGTATGAATTTTCTGAAGGGTATGAAATCTGAAACTCAAATAAATGTCTGCCATTATTTTCTAACTTCAGTCTTTAATGATTTGCCACTAATTTGACAGAAAAAACACAATTTTATGAAAAACGGACCAAAAATGTGATGCAAAAATATAAAATTGCCACACAATACAGCTGGGAACCTGTCAAAGAAGAGACACCTTTTTAATATTAGTACTGTTAACTTGAGCAGCTGACAAAATTAGAGAATCTACATACATTTCTGAAATAAAAGTAATCTATAACTCTGATCATTACAGTTATTTATAATTGCAAACCCTCCACGTTTTCTTCCAAAATTGCTATTTTGTGGAGGGATTATTAGGGGGAGAGCAACATTTTGAGCCCAAATTGGGGACAGTTGAGAGGTTTGGATATACCTAATTCTATAAAGCGATTTGCACATACCTCTCAACCTCTTATTTAACTATATAAAGCGATTTGCACATACCTCTCAACCTCTTAATGTAGAAAATCTGGACAAGGTCAAATATATTGGGGGAACATACAAACAGTGCTAAAAATTGCTCTTATATAAACTTAAGAGAGTTGATAGAGTAACAGACAGTTGATAGAATAACAGGTCTTGCTTTAGCATACATTTTTCTGAAGGTTACGATGTCTGAAACTTAATGTCTGTCGTTATTTAGTGACTTCATTCCTAAATGATTTGCCAGAAAACCACAAATTTTATGAGGAACAAACCAAAAATCTTCTTCTTCTTCTTTCGGCTGCTCCTGTCAGGGGTCGCCACGGCAGATCAACTGTTTCCATTTCTTCCTGTCCTCTGCAGAAAGGAACAAACCAAAAATAAAAAGCAAAAATCTATTCATTCTGCAAAAATCTGGACAGTTGAGAGGTACAGTTTAGCTGGGGCTGTCTTGAGTTTGCTGCCCTTCCTCCTCACAAAATCATGATTGAATGGAGCCTCTCCCCTGCAGCCATTTCAGTGCCCCATTACTTGGTTATTACACCCCATTTACCATAAACACTAATGTGCATACTGCTTTACTTCTGCAATGATTTGGATTTCATTTGAAAGTTTTATTTTGCATTTTACAGCACAGACACTAATAAATATCTGCTAAACAAAGCAATGCAGTCTCACAATGAAATAGACTTGGCATTAAAACTTCTCTGCCCTTGAAACTCACATTCATTGAAACAGCATTGAAACCCACATTCAAAGAAAATGCATTTTGCCAGTGGCAGATAAAGATTAACTTTGGGCTGTTTTCAAATCATAGGCCCCTTGCACATGAAACATACACGTGCACTTTGATATACCTTCCTGATTGTATTAAATTATATTCCTTGTACAATACAGTACAGTTGTTAGAGGGTGTTTTAAATTTATTGTTTTGAACATTTTTCCAGTAAACAATGAAACAAAATGCATGCACCAGTAATGACAAAACTGCCCAATTCAGAACATTTCCATCATAAAAGTCTACTCAGACTTCTACAGTCCACCAATATCAGTAAATATGCACAATCTCTGAAGTAGTAAAAGTCATCTAAATAATTCCACATTAAAGAAATATGTAACTAATGAAGAAGTTGCTGCTAGCAAACAACTTAATATATTTCATTGTTTCATCTACAAATAAAGTGCCTGTTGCCCTTGAGGTATAAATTGCTTATGTTGCATTAAAAAAATGATAAGCATGTAATATTGAAATAGGGAATGGATGGCAAACTGATAACAGGTTGATAGTTATAGGTATCTTCGTCAAAATGTATGGTAGCATCCACTCCCCCTTTACAACACAGTATCAGCAATGCATTTACCTACTGTGGGAGTAGAACCCACAGCCTTCTGCATCAAAAGCAAGCATACTACCTGTTGTGTTATTAACAATGCAAGCAGACTTGGTATAAGCAGCATTAATCTTTTGTTCCCCTGCAGCTCTCAGCTCCTTGTAAAATCTACTCGGCACTCAGCTGTATGTCTGAACTTTGCAGCACAAGAAATCTGGAAGCCAACATTTATTGGTGGGGGGGGGGGGTGGTAGATAAAATCCCAAAAATCAGGGACACATTTTAAACATTGCTTGTATAATGTTGGAAAGTTGCTAGAATAAAATGCCATATTACCACCAGACATATCACTGTCACATGTGGAACCCAGGAACCTGTGCAAAATAGTCAGAGCAACATACCACTATGCCAAATCAGTTGCTTTGTGAAAAAGAGGAAGTCTGAAACTTAAATGGCTACCATTTAGTGAATTCAGTTCTCACCATACATCTCAACTTTAGCACAAAAAAACTGGACAAAGCCAATAATGGGGGAATACAGACCAAAAAATAGGGACAAATTTCAAATATCCATCTTATAAACTTAGAAAATTGCTATGTGAAAATGGTTTGTGTTACCATATACTTTCTGAAGAATATGAAGTCTGAAATTCAAATGCCTGTCATTTTTATTTAACATTTGTTAACCAGGAAAGTCCAACTTGGAACAAAATCCAATTTGCAGCACAGGCCCAGGGAGAAGCACTTCAGCCACATGTCTTTGTAAGATGAGAGGACATGCTGACTCCACACAGAAGGCACCCCAGTCAAGAATCAAACCAAAGAAGCTGGTAGCTGTCAGGCAACAATGCTACCACTGCACCACTGACTGTGTACAGAAACAGCAATGCAGAAACCACAGATTTTAAGAGGAACAGAACAAATATGAGGCAAAAATATGTACTAAGATGGGAAGACATGCAGACTCCACACAGAAAGCACCCAAGCCAAGAATCAAACCAGAGAAGCTGTAACTATTGGGCAACAATACAATCCCTGCACCACTGATTACACCACTGACAAACAAAAATATAGAAACCACAGATTTTATGAGGAACAGAACAAAACAAATATGAGGCAAAAATCTGCAAATTGCTTTACAAATGGTGGTGGGTAGGGCATTCAGGCCCTTGCCACCTGCATATAAGGTACAGGGCTCAAGCCTGAGGTATTTCCTACCACACCACCATGAGTTCTCTCTAGCCACCAGTATACAGCAACTGGGGCATTTCATACACACACCTTCATCTCTGCCAATGCGCCTGAGCATACATCCATTGAGCCCATGCTACTGAAGTCCTGTGTACATTAGCTCCAGCGCACCTTATGCTAGTTAAATGCACCTTGATTGGATGCAGAGAGTACTTCCAGGAATTGTGGTGATTGTAAGCATGTTTTCTGTACTTTGTTTTTGTGTTTCTTTACTTTTTACTTTTTTGTTTTCTAGGTGGGAGGGCTGCAGTCCTATAGCACGAGCTGCCCCTGATTATTTTTCATTTAATGTACCCTTTTCTTTTCTTATTGTAATTGTTTTGCTTGTTTAAGCCGTTTTTACACCCAGTGTACTTTGATGTGCTTGTTTTACTCTAAACATGCCCGACTTTGCCTTGAGCACACTCATTCTACTTTATAAATGCTTGTTGTTTGCTTTAAACATACTTGTTTTGCTTTACAGCTACTCATTTCATCAAATACTTTTATCTTATACATTTTCTTTAGTCAACAATCTTTTCATGCTTTCTTCTTGCATGATATTGCAGGTTGTGCCCTTGTAATGCCCCTTTATTGCCTTTCAGATCGAGTAAATAGTTCGTTATTTCTCATTACCTTTGATTCTTTCTGACTGTGTTTGTGCACTTTTCTCTTGGTTTTACCTTCACTCTCACCTTTGCACCTCATTGCAGGAACACACTGAAGGAATAGAATGGGTAAGCTTTATTATGAGAACAAAGGGGACACTTTTAGAAGAAGTAGGCCTGGTGGAGGAATGATTGGGGATTATTTTAACTAATAATTATGTTTTGTTTAATAATAGATATTGCCTCAAAAAAATGGGGTGGCGATGAGCTCCCCTTGCGGAGCCAGTTTCGCAAATCTTATCATGGCATACTGGGAACGTGAATTTATCAAAAAGGTTGACCTATTCATGAGTAAAATGTATTTTTACAGAAGGTTCCTGGAAGATATTTTCATGATAATAAAAGGAGATGAAAGGACAGCTGAGGAATTGGTTAAGTACTTTAATTCTACCACTGATTTCCTAGGGTTCACCTCTTGCTACTACGACAAAGAGATGGCTTACTTGGATGTCCATTTAAAGAAGGACATAAATAGTGGGTAATTTGTAGCTAAAATCTACAGAAAACAAACATATATTAATGCCTTTTTGCATTTTTTCAGCAGTTACCCCTTTCATCAAAGGAGATCAGTAGTGAAAGGACCACTGGTCTGGGTAGTTCGGAAGATTACCAGAGAGACAGACTTTGTAGTAGAATGCAATAAAATTTTTGCTATGTTTAAGAGAGAGTATCCCAGCTCCCTGGTTAAGGATTTAGTCTCAGAGGTGCAAACTAAAAGAACTAATGGAACATATAGTCCAATAGTGAGAGATTGAACTCAACATGTTATTAGTAATAGTAATATAATTAACTTTAGTGAGACTAAACCCATTTCGGTCCAGTATAGCCTTATAACTACGTTCAGTTTAGAAGCAGGACAGATAAGGGACATTATTTATAAGAATTGGAACTTATTGAGGAATGAACCAACAGTTCTGTAACCTCTTTGAAACACCATGGATTGTTTTTAGAAGAGGCCCAAACTTAAAAATTCTCCTGGAAAGAGGAAGTGTAACCAACCCGAGTAGGTTAGGCATGTATAAGTGCTGCATTTGCGGTTATTGCAAATACATGGAAGTGAGTAAGAATTATAAGATTAAGGATAGGAAATATAGTATCAGTCAAAGGTTGGATTGTCAATCCAAATATGTAGTTTATTTAGCACAGTGCCAGCAATGTCTATTCTTCTACATAGGGAAGACAGACAGGAAACTGAGAGTGTGTGTATGTACATATATATATATATATATATATATATATATATATATATATATATATATATATATATAGTATTAATAGAAAGAAACATGAGAACGCTCTAGCAAGGCATACTATGGAAAACATCTGCCATTGTTTTAAATTTAAATCTATTGATCAAATTAGAAATAATAATAGTGCAATTTAAAACTAAAGAGTTTGCTAAGATGATATTATATAGCATTCATTTTTAGGGCAAGAGTAAAATTGTTAGAGCAAGTGTCTATAAAATGAGTTTTAATATAAAAATAGCTATGTTAAGTTTATAATATATACCTTTTATTTATATATTTTACATGGAAATTAAACAGTAGTGTGGGGAGAGTTAATATTAAGTGGTAAGATCTTAATAGCAACAGTTGTGTGATTGGATAAACCTCATATAAACTGATGCACATAAGTGTCTGATGCTAGCTGAAGACATTTCACTATTGATTGTAATGAAAAGTGTTTAATAAACAGTTTTTTATTCTGGTAGTTCTGCTATTGGTTGTTGCCTCTTTGTAGCCTTGTTTGGGTTTGCTTCTGTTTATACTTCATTACCACATTACTTTTGTTGACTATTGACTGTAACTTAAGTAATTATATACAATTAATGACCGTGATCATGCATGCTCACTCCCTATCTGCTCCTACAAAATGGCACTAAGGTTGTGCATGTGTGCGGGTTATATACATGCATGTACAGCCTCCCATGCTTCTTAAAGATATAAGCACACACACTTTACACTATGATCTACAGTGTATCCCTTAGAATTTTAGCTACAGGTACCTTTCAGTGACCAACAGGGGATATGGTGGGGGTGTCACAGGCATCAGCATTCAGGATCTTCCACCAGTTCCTGAATACTATGCTCCTACATGACAGTGACCACATATATTTTCTCCATAGTTCTGAGAAGATGGCCAGAAATATGCAGACGTTCTACCTTGTAACATACTACACTGAAGTGCTAGATTAAACACATATAGAAATAAAGGCACCACCTGGGAACAGGATAGGGTCTACATTAACAGAAAGGGCTACCGCTCAGTCAGCTGCCAAGTTGTGTGTAATGCCAGGTGAATCATCTTGAATGTGTGTGTGCTGGTGACTCTGGCAGTTAACACGACTTACATATCTGGCACACCTCCCATCTGTGCCAGATGTTTGCTAGTGGGGATATCCCACAGGGCCGTCTACTGGGGGATATAGGCTATGCACTGGAACTGTGCCTGATGACATGCATGAGAAATGCCCACACACTCAGAAGAATGCGATAATGAGGCACACACTCAAACCAAAAATATCATAGACCATGTGCTTGTTCTTGTGCCTAGATACATCTGGGGAAGCCCTGCAGTACAATCAATGGACAAGTACATAAATAGTCACAGTACATACCATGCTATACAACATAATACTGAGTAAACAGCTTCAGCAGAATCAATAAGGAAAAGGGGCACACATCCCAGCATCAATGCCAAGGTCACCACAGCCACATGCAAGTTGAGGAGTCAGAGGAGGATGCAGCAGCTGCTGTGGGTGTAGGCAGACATAGGCATGCTCAGTATGTTCTTGCATTGGCTAAGAGACAACACATAGCACACTCACTCACCAGCTAGGGGCCTAAAACCTTTCTCCTACACACATACATATAGTAATATTGATGCCAGGCAACTCACACAACCTTTACCTCCCCATGTATTGGCTGTGTCATGCTTGCATCAGACACAGTAAGTCCTGAACTACAACAGTGTCAACTGCTGCTTTTACAAGGTATAGCTCTAACTTTGAGTGTATTGTGTAATAATATGTATGACTGGCATATCCTTGTATCACACTGATTGGTACTGTAAGCAAGTAAGAGGTGGATGATTGGTACTGAAATTATGTTAAAGTGTGACAGCAGAGATTTGTGTAACTTATATATGTTCATTATTAAGTAGTGGGCTTCAGGCATCAAAGATTCACACAGTCATACCCCTAAAAAGTAGTGATGGTGACTGCATGGCCTAGTTTAGAACCATACATTTGTACTGGAAATTCATTAAATAGAGACATTAGAAAGTAATGATACACATTGAAGTTTCAGACTTCACAGTCTCACAAGATTATTCACAATAAAGTTGGGAAATGTTGATGCCATCAACTGTCTTACTTCCTAAGACCAATATAGGTCACAGGTACAATTACCAGTTCAACATCACAAATGCAGATATTGTAAACACTTTAAGTGAGATATGTACCCTGAGCATCAGATACAAAGCTTATGTATCCATGAATCCAAAAGACAGAAAACAGGGATATGGCAGAGTTGTCATCACTTGCACAGGGTGTTGTGTGGGGGAGCAGGATGCCTAGGCTGACACTAAACATCGGTGAGTGTATGTGAGTAAGAAAGAGAACCAGGCAGACATCTGGATAAACCAACAAATGGCCAGTGAGACAAAATGAGTTTGAAGCTGCACCACTGAACCATGTAACTGTTGTATGTTGGTGTCTGTAAGGGTCTTCCATGTGAAATTGGTGTGTGAGAGTCTGTATGGACATGGCCAAGCTTTTTGCAGGCTCTGTATCTTGCTATGTCAGACAGGTGTGAGCCTTGCATGGTAGAGGTAGCAGTTCATCATTGTTGTCCTCAACCACAAGAAATGGCTCTGCCAGGAATTGCACTGGCATGCCCATGCCCAGAGTCAGATGCACTGCTGCTTCTTGAACATGACTGATGTCTGCTGGCTGAGACCCCTTCAAGGGGATGACCAGGACCATAAACCCATGGCCTGCCACATCTGTGTGTGGACAGCACACTCACTGATGGGGCAGTGGATGTACTGCTAATATTGGAGTATATCAGCCACAGCCACTTTGGCTGAGAGCAGATGATGTGGCTGACATATGCTCACCAGGATGGCATTCCCCTCCCAGCAGATGTTCCATCACAAACTTTGCATGTTCCATGGCAGACACCCCAAGTTCCAACATATTATTTGTCTGATTCATGGAAATGGCAACATGGTGGAGGCATTTACATGTCAGCCTGGGCAACATTTACAACCCTGAGCATTTGTCTAGAGCACCTATGGAAATGTGCATGCACCTCCATGATGGACTTAAACATATGTTGAGTAGCACAGGAAAAGACACCTGCATCAGGTGGAGGAGGGACAGCAGGCCCCCTCTGAGCACCCCATCAACCCTTCTGTGTGGCTCCTTGCCCACACTATGGCTATGGTCAGACTCCACAGGCACTGAAGTCACAGTAAAAATACTTTCCTGATCAATGGCCTCATGATGCACCTGTCCAGTATCTATGGTGTCATTGGAATGGGTAGGCATAAGCCTACTAGCTGTGTCTGATGGAATTGCAGGGAATTGCTGTATGTCAACCTCAGCATCAGCTAAAACCTTTGCAGCCCCTGACTATGCCTCAGTTTGGCCAGCATCATCATCATAGTCTGATGATACACTGGCAGAGGGCCCATACTTTTACTGTCATGATCACCTGTGATAAAAAGCAAGAAACACAGTACAATATTAATACCTACAGTACTGTATTCCAATATATGCTAACAGTGGTGTCACTATTACAGACAATAAAGCAATCCACATAGCAAGCCTGTCATCAGTGGCATACACTAAAATATTTCTTTCAATAGCTCAACAGTACCGACATAAAAATGTGTGGCTTACCATCTGCAGATGAGAGTCTCCTCTGTAAACTAGATGGGCCTGGAAGAAGTTAAGCAAGAGGTAAGGGAAACATCATTATCATTAAAAGTAGCACAGGTGGTAATACTTATACCCCTTTAAATGTCCAATAACTATACTGTAAACAAGGACGTGACTGTCGACTCAAACCTAAGCTAATACTGTAACAATCGTTATCCCCCCAATAAAAAATGTATGTGACACAGAAATAATGTATTGATTTCAGTTGTTTTACTATACAACAATATTCAACATTTGAGTTAGCAAAGCCTATCTGGAAGCTCCTCCTGGGACATGCTTGCTGTCTCTGACACTGTTGTTCCCACATCCAGGACATGCTGTAGTGCATTCTCCTGTGAGTTGTCTGCATCCCTGATATTGATTAGGAACTCTTCATTGGGTGTTAGTGGTAGCTGCTTAGCAGGCCACCCTGGTACCCATCTGGTCATGGCCCACTGCAACTGCTCTCCTCCGTGCAGATGTGATCACATCAGTGGCCCTGTGGTGCACCTGCTCATATGTCCTGCCATGGCCACCCACAACATTCAGATCAGTTTCTATCTTTTACCAAATTTGCATCCGACATGCCATATCCATCAGAAAAGCACCATGTTGTCGAAAGGCATCTACTATGACCTGGTTCCCAACATTGGTGAAGGGGGGGGGCATGGAATGACATGTCTGGTTGGCATACTCCTATGTGTTCTACAAGACAACAGAAGGATAATATGCATACATATCACACAAGTAATGATTACTTGTTTCTATATGAAACAGAAAAAGTAGCCAGTCAGCATTACCCCCTGTTTTGGGAGGTTGGCATAATGCTTAAGGTGTTTACCTTATAAACACAAGGTACAGGGTTTGATTCTCACATAGGGCAACTGGCTAGGCTTAAAATGGTCTACTAGGGTAGTTAATTTATTACTAATCTATGAACCTATGAACTGACGACCTTCCTTGTTAGTATAGTCATGATTATCCCCCCTGTCACATGGGAAACTGGGGTTTGATCCCCTGATAGGGAGCATGTAATATTTTTATGGGCAGTCATGGCTAACTAAGATCTCGAGTTTAGGCAAGATCATTCATATTGTATTTCTGTAGTATTATATTAGGTACACACGGCTAGGATTATAAATACCTTCAGGTCAATAGCTCAGTAAGCACCTATGAACCCTTAGAAACATACAACAGTCTACAGATGTCAGATACGAACAACAGGCAGGATGCAAAACAAGGAGAGTAACAGGTGCAGCATGTCCTTGTTTGTGCCATAACAGTAACGCACCTTCACTCCCCCATGCACAAAAGAACAATATATCCTTGTTTGTGCCATTACAGTAACTCATCCTTGCTACCCCCCCCAAAAAGAACAGGAAAATGACACATTTTGCTAACAAACTATCTTTGAAATGGTAAAAAAATATATCAAAGGAACTGTCCTTGAATCGTTTGTACATATTTATCACAATGCACTCCATTTTCTTCAATTTGCAGTCATGTATACCTCTGAAATAGCTTGGCAAATATGCCCATGCCACACTTCTAAGTAATGCATCCAGATAAAAGTGTAAAATCCTTTGCTTCAGAATTTTCTTAAATACAGTACAGCATATGCAGTATGTAGCTGAACAAATGGGAGCATACCTTCTGAAGTTCAGTACTCCTCTCTGCAGATATATCCCAGAGTATTAGTAGTATCTTCTGTCTTTTCCACATAAACAAATCTCCTCACCATCACTTTGCTACATGGTTGCCTTTTTATATGGTGTAGATTCAGGGCAGTCAGCATGGTGAAAATGGAAATTATGTGTGAACTCATTAGAATTGCTGAAACCCAAAAAATTGGATCCGTGTAGGGATGTAAAGATAGTGTAGCCAATCTGTCAGTGTTTGTTTTAAATAGATTGCAACTGTGACTGATTAATGTTTGGGAGAAGGAAAGCATAACACTACTGCAGGCTGCCTTACTTCTAGTGGATCTGTCAGGTTACATCTGCAAAATGTTATATGTAAGGCTGGAAATGTAAGTAAGCAGCATACAGGTTACAGGTTTTGTTCCTTTACATCCAACCTGACCTTCATTTTTTGGCAACTGCATATGATATTATTTTCACTTAATACCCCCGCACATTTGAAGGCCGGTGATATAGAATGGCTTACATACTGCATGTCTCAGATTACTGTTTAGATACATGAAGAATGGGCAACAAAGACAGAGTTGTATATTTACAAGCAGTAATAATGACAGGTTGTGGATCACTAGGTGCACTACATCCAAATGGACAAAGAATACTTGTATGCTTTGATATCACTGTAGATGCTGTTACAGCACAAGAGTTTAGTACCTTGCTTCAAAGTTATGTGTGTGGCAATCAGGGATAAGGCACTTATCCTGTGTTCTGAAGGTGCATTGGAGTGAGAGTTCAAGTCCAGACCTATGTAGCAATATCGCATGTGTACTAACATTTTCTAGTGTGTATGTCATAGGTTGCTTTTCCTCATTTTAACTATCTCTCCCTTTGTTTTTTTTTTTTGTTTTTTTTTATTATTGGCCAGTATTTGTGTGATGCTCCACTTAGTACAAACATAGGAAATGGAGAAAAAGGAATGTCAGGTTTGGCTGTACTTATCTCATTTGTGTGAAATGTGGCACTGCACAAACTGGACAATTGGCCAGACAGGACCCAGATAGCCAAAAATAGGGAAAGTTGTGTAACTAGCCCTGTGTTAAGTATAGAGTTGGAATACAGATGGTCTTGGGTTCTAGTACAGGGTGTGCAACCTTTGTTTTACTGTTGTGACATTGCAGTTTACAGCAATGAACTGCAACATAGACAAGTGTTTTTTCACCCTTCCTTTGGCAATAGGTGTAAATGAAAGATTATTATACACATAGTCCTAGGTTTGAATATAGCATATTCCAAATACTTTTACTCTTGTTCCACTTCCCATTAAGTTCAGTCTCACTTATAATACTTGGCATGATGTAGCTAATATTAATTATATGCGTGAGGGCTGAGTCACTAGTATTATGTCAGTTATTTATTCATTTATATAAGTATTATCACAATACAGCCAATAACATTGAATTTGACTTGCTTGCAACTGTTACACTGTGCTTACCATCACACAAATTGGAAGTAGAGTGTAACATTTTCAAACAGTGTATGCACTCCCAGTAAATGCAATAACAGTACTTGGTGGGAAGCCATCACTTTCCATTGCTCTTGATCCATGGTAGACATGGCAGTAATTTCTGGAAAAGGTGTCAGATTTAGGGCACAGAGATGGGGTGTCCAGGAATCCATGATTTTATTGCATTCCTATTTAAACACCACAGTGCCAAGTTTTTGCAGGGAGACTATTCTGGCTCACGGTATAAGTTGGCAGCTTGGGATAGTTTGGCCCGGGCTGTAACCAGTGCCACCAGTATCCCACACACTGATGAGTATTGTAGGCATTACTATAGGTTCATAGGTTCATACTAGGCTATCTGCCCTAGGGCATTTATAAGCCTGGCCAGAGTGTGCGTGGCTTTCACCACCCCTTGGGATGAGAATACTATACCCATTAGTTTGCTGTGCCTCTGTCCAGCAGTGACACAGAGATGATTCCCGGGGTAAACCTATGATCTCCCATCCACTCGTCAAGATTTCTCTTGAACAGAGTCAGTGAGGGGCTCTGCCTCACATGGACTGGGATTCTGTTCCATAGTGTAGGGAGTCTCTGGGTGATGAATCTGTCCCTCCAGCACGTCCTATTTATATCCGTGTTGAGGTTTAAGTCTCTTGCTCTCGTGGCTCTGGTTGATTTGGATTTTTTGAGGTGGAGCATGTCCATTAATTCTGGGTTGGACATGGCCTTGTATGTCAGGCACAGATCACCTCTGAGCAGACGGTATGTGACTGAATAGAGCTGGAGTTTCTTCAGTCAGGCAGCGTATGACATATGTTTGAGCCCCTTTATCCTTTTGGTGAGGAACTTTTGGGGTCTTTCCAACTGCTGCAGGTGTTGGGTAAGGTACATTCCGAATGGGGCGTTGTACTCAATCATTGGTCTGATAAGTGAAGAGTACAGGGGTACAATGACCTCTCCTGATCTGGATGTGAATCCCTTCATGATCAGGTGGGCAATGTAGAAGGTCTTCCTAACCACTTTGGCAATGTGAGTGTCAAAAGAGAGGTTACTGTCAACTTGGGTCCCCAGGTCCCAGAAATAGTTTAACCTTGTTTAACCGGCGCTGCCCGATGGTGCTCTATGGCCAACTCCGCGCTAAATCACGCAAAAGCGCGCTAAAGCGGGCTTTATAGCAGGGGGTTGAAAAGAGCTAGGAATTGACCCAAAATGGCCAATAGACTACAAGTTTCTGGCTGGAACCACTGCTCTAGGGAAAAATAGGCTGCTCAGTGCTCCCCACTCCCACTGGTGAACAAAGAAGCTTCCCTTTATCCAAATAAGGATACGGAATAGCACAGGAACCAAGCCAAAGCCCAGAGATCAGCAAACTCGGAAGACTGGACTATTCTAGTTCAGTAAGGCGGGAAAACAAGATTTTTTTTTTGCAGAAAACAGAGGAAAAACAGACAGTAAATGCTATAAATGCTTTTAAATGGCTAGCGCACTTGAGTGCGTTAGCCTACAGGTAAAATTAAGCAACAAATAACTTTTTTAAAACTGCAAAACAGTTAATCAACACAAAAACAATTTAAATAGAATGCAGAGCTGTATAAACAGGCGAAAATGCAGTCACTAAGCAGTAAATAATCAAAAAGCCAGAAAAAAAATACTTAAATCAGGAAAAAGTCACTCTTTTGCTCTCTGCTGCTTGTAGAACTCTGCAGGACACCACGAGGAGCAGTGCTGAGTTGAATACAAGCGAAAAAGCGCGCTAAAGCGGGCTTTATTACAGGGGGCTGAAAAGAGCTAGGAATTGACCCAAAATGGCCAATAGACTACAAGTTTCTGGCTGGAACCACTCCTCTAGGGACAAATAGGCTGCTCAGTGCTCCCCACTCCCACTGGTGAACAAAGACGCTTCCTTTTATCCAAATAAGGATATGGAATAGCACAGGAACCAAGACAAAGCCCAGAGATCAGCAAACTCTGAAGACTGGACTATTCTAGTTCAGTAAGGCGGGAAAACAAGATTTTTTGTTTTTTTGTTTTTGTCTTTTTTGCAGAAAACAGAGGAAAAACAGACAGTAAATGCTACAAATGCTTTTAAACGGCTAGCACACTTGAATTTGTTAGCCTACAGGTAAAATTAAGCAACAAATAACTTTTTAAAGTGCAAAACAGTTAATCAACACAAAAACAGTTTAAATAGAATGCAGAGCTGTATAAACAGCTGAAAATGCAGTCGCTAAGCAGTAAATAATCAAAAAGCCAGAAAAAAACACTTAAATCAGTTATAGCAAATACAGTTATAACAAATGCTCTGAAATATACTGTATATTTCCGAAATGTTTGAGAAGGACAGTCAGAACACAAGAAGGTTCAGGCGAAAGAGAAAAAAAAAAGTTTTGTTTTACTTTTTGAAAGGGAAAAAGGAGGAACAGAAGGCCTTATCAAATGTTCTCTCTGTATTAGGCAGAATGAGCTAATGACACTAGACTGGGAGGTGTGTCACAGTAGGGGCGGGCAACTGCAAAGCCACCAAGTATATATATAGCCTACAGACAGCAAGCACTAGAGAGACAAATGAAAGTTTTTAAACAGATAAGGATTTGTGAAGATACTGAATAGACAAAGTGCTTTATATATATTAAATTTTAAAAACAGTAATCTGTAAAAATAATCAAAAAAAATCAAGATACTTACATTTTGAGCTCAGTTGCAGTCAACAACTTCTCCAGTCTGCACTGTGTGTAATATATACTATAATGACCTACAGTGGAGGAAGAGGGATACCCTCAATGCTTGGATCAAGGAGTTTAGGATGGCAGACATCCCACAATTGTGTAAGTATCAACTACAGAGAGTACTTTTAAGACTTAAACCTGAATATAGGCAAGACTGGTATTCATAATAATATTCTGTTCTGTTCTGTTTTTTCCATAGCTACCATGGATTGGGAGGTCAGTGTAAGAACCCATGGGGCTAGACTGGAGAAGAAGAGGGAAGCATGCGGTATGTATGCAGCAGAAAAGTACTGTTACTGTAGCACTAAAACTTAAAGATAGCTTTTTTTGGTGTTTTATAGAGTTGTATCAAACTAAGCATATATATCCTAACTGTAAAAGCAAGTATGAATGTATTAGTCTGTAGCACACACCAAGAGTACAATATATGACTTTAGTTGGAGGTTGTATGTTCAAAGATTACACTTCCAAATTATACCACACTGTTAATTCTTCATTTATGTGTAACTTAAAGGTTTAAAGTAAAAGCTGTATACCAGTGGCACACATGCCCTACTGTAAACTGTAATCTGTATAAGGGAATATGCATATGCGCTATATATACACATTGCAAGTAGTACTTGATGCAGTCTATAGCATAGTGTGTCTCTGTTAGGAGCTGATAGTCTTAAACGTAAAGGTTCTCTATAGGCAGATGTAGTCTTAGAAGTAAAGGTTAAGATAATAGAGTGAAATAATTGTGTGTGTGTGTGTGTGTGTGTGTGTGTGTGTGTGTGTGTGTGTGTGTGTGTGTGTGTGTGTGTGTGTGTGTGTGCTTGAATATGTGTGTATGTGTGTGAGAAAAAGTGAATGGAGTGTACTTGTGCCAGGGCAGTTCATGGGCCAGCAGTGTTAACTACCACAGGAAAGTGTTAATTTGTACTAGCGGTAGATAAAGGCACTTTAGGGACATGCAAAATGGTGATAATGAGGTCCTTCCTCAGTGTGGCTAATGTACCTCTGAATTGCACTTTTCTACATCACACAAACAACCCTATTTTTACCAAAGCTGTTACTGTGAATACTGGGGTTCTTTCTAAAATCTTGGGCTTCTACATAAGGCTTTCTCTGCATCATGTTTGCCTTGCTTCTCATTTTCTGACAGTGACTTGAAGACACGTTTCTTGAGTTTAACTTTTTCTCATGTTTTTCTTTTCACAAGCCACTTCCTATGTCTCGAACTGACAAGTTGATTTCACTGCACATGCAAATTGTTTTAATATTAAATCTGATTTTGTCAATAACCTTCCCCTTATTGGATCATTTCTGATATCATATACAGACTCCTGTCCACAAATTATCCAACCCAATATATTTCATAGCTTTCACTCTATTTTTTTTTAATTCAGTAATATAAGAATGTTCCTTTTCTACATATCTTTATGCACTACTGAATAAATGACAAATTACAAATCACTATAGCTGTGAAACTTTTTATCATCAATACAGTATTATCTCTTTCTTGATCTAAAAGCACAGATGTGTGATAAACTGTTAGGACATTTTTCTCTTAACGTTTTTAGAAATGAATCACCCATGTACCATTTCTGGTTTCTTTAAGCAAATCTTATACACATTACCCTGAAGAAATATTATTATGTTAACATAAAATGGCACATTTTTTATTACTTCTTACATTATGTAGAGTTGGATACCTCAGGAGGGAGTTACATGCAGTTAGTACAGGATGCCAGACCATGCGATCCACATTATTTATGCATATACATAGAATAAGGCACCCTATTTCTTAAAGCTATATGACTTATCTCCTTGGTCTGTTGTTTTAAATTAGGTTGTGATTGTGCCTATGGCAGAACTCTCACCTTCCTGGTACCGTCTTTAAAATTTACCATTGGTTTTGTCTAGGACAGACTCCCTCAACATTTGCTTATCCAACTTACTCTATAAAATTAGAAAGGGAAGACGGTGAGGAGATATCCTCAAGATCTACCCCCACCATATTGTTATACCTGTACCCTCATGCCCCACCCCCAGTCTTCATGCTTGCAGCAGCAGTCATAAATATGTGCTTTTCTGTTTCCCTATAATTTAAATTTTTTTGCACCTTTCTGCTTCCTTGACATTAGATATCCAGTAGTAAGACAGGTAAAATCTTCCTCTATTTTTTCCTATTACTGTTAGTAGCAAGGAAAGGTACAAATGTATCACACTACTTCATTACAATTGCAATTTGAAATAGTACTTGAGTTTAATTGAGCTCATGGCATGTGTTAGTCCCAAATTATTTATGTAAAATGTAAGTTTTGCCTAGGGCTGGCCTCAAGTTAGAACACTAATACAAATGGACCTATTTTAGTCTCAGCAGGGAGAAATATAAAGGAAAGTTGGCAAGCAAGTTAGTAAAACGTATTATGAATACAAAGAAAATGCTGTGTGAAGATAATAAATCAATAACAGTAATAATAACAAATTACTCAGTATAAGGGACAATAATAAGGGCAAGTTCAATTAGGGCGAGGGGGAGAAGAAGAAGAATTGAGTGAAATAGTATAGGGATAGAGCATAAAGTGCAAAAGACAGCAGAAGTAAGGCACTGACACACAGAGATTAACTGTACACAATATAAACAACGTGGATGATATACCACGTGTAAATGTAAGAAAATAATGTGAGGTAAACAAAGGTGTCTCACTGGTGAAGGGGGCATTCAGAAATTAGATTAAGTAATGTAATGTGATGTGATCATTTCCTTGCTGTAATGTGATCATACCTATGCTAGTGCCTTCCTATGTTCATATTCCAAATTTTGAATGTAATATGTTTGTACCCAGGGTAGACTTCCATTGCATAAAAAGTTTGTAGTCCATTTCCATGTCAATTTTTTGAGTTTTTGGATATAATATTCTTTTATCTAAAGTAGTCTACTGTCCACATTGTATCCCTGAGTTCTAATTGCAGTTTACTTATGTCAGGGGTAACCTATAACCAGGTCACTTTACAGATTTTAAATGAAAAGAAACTTCTAGAATAGTTTTCCCCTCATTACTTGTTGATCTATTTCTGAGTTTTGTGGTAATGCGTTCTTCTGTGGTAGCTCTGCTCATGGTACATTTGCGAGTTTTAAATGAAACGTACCTGCATCTGTGGCAAAACATTATCAACACAGCTCAGACATTAGCTGCTATACTGTAAAATTCCTATGCACAGAGGAGAGTACTTTGAGTTAAACAAAATTCTTCAATCATTCAGCACCCTGATAATGCCTAAACAAGTGAATCATAAATTAGCATAATTTGCACCTCAGTTAAATAAAAGACCAACATTTAAATTATAAAGAAAAAAGAAGGACAGTATCTCCAGACAACAAAACTGTATAATTTCTCCTGGTAAAAACAATTTATTCAAAACCAACTAAGCGCTCTCTTCTCAAATAACAACAAGACTTCATCAGATATCAATAAAACACAAAAACTCAACTTAAATAAATTAATTCAAAATCACATGACACGAATCAAGCCTTATGTACAATTATCTTAAAGTGCCCAAGTCTTAAAGTCATGTAAGATACAAAAATGTATACGAGCAAAGTAAATAATAATATATACCTAAATATTAAATATTGGTGTATAAATATAATAAAAAAACACTTTTTTTCTCTAAAAAACTTTTACAACACTATATTGAATCATCTATCTATTTTGTGTTTTAATATTAAAATGCATCCAATACCTTCCAGTTCATTGAGTCCTGGCCAATCCACTGCATTCAGAAATAAAATCCAGTATAATTCTCTTTTTTCCAAAATTAATGGCCAAGCTCCATGCTTGGGGTTTTGTTTTACTTTCTCAATAACAATAAATTTAAACTTGTACCCTGAATACTCCAGTATATGTTTGAATGAGGCATTGGTCAATCTCTATTTGTTAATTTCATAAATATGCTCATATATCCTATTCTTTTTCAGACATAAAATGCTTAACAATATTGGCACAAGGCCCCATATATAATACCTACCATATTACAGTTAAATTTACATTTAATTTTAAGTTGCTAACCATTAATATCAAATAGTTCACTTGTATGAATGTATTGACATAAACTGCAACTGCCACATTTACCCATATAACAGGATGTGTCATTATTGGTTTAAAGAATGGAGTGTTCAACCAAATCCTTCAAACTGTGACCCTTCCTAAACACTATAAGGGGATTTTCACTCATTTTATTCCTAACAGTCCGATCTTCTTTCAATATCGTCCATTTTTTTAAAAATAACTTCCCTAATCCATTCATAATCAGAGGTAAAAGTTGTAATAAAGGGCAATCTAAAGTTGTCCACCCCATTGGTTGTTTTATCCACCAAGTCCCCTTGGTGCACAACAATGTCCTCATTCCTTGAAGTGAGAATAGGTGTAAAAAACATTGATTTCTTGTATTTATCACTTCTATTTTAATTTTTTTAATAAATGTAGGAGGATAGCTCTCTTTAAAAACATATCCTCCAACAAAGCACATTCCTTCAAAAAATCATCCTGCAAGGAGACCATCCATGTGGCCCTTGCAAATTGTCCCTTAACAACAGCTTTTTTCTGGGACCTAAGGTGGGAATTAGTGAAATGTAAAAATGAGTTAGAATGCATGAGTTTCCTGTAAATCCTTGATATATACCTACAATTCACCAAATCCTTTATATACAAAATGTCTAAATAATTAATACTGTTTTCATTCATCTCATAATTGAAATCCAAAAATTGAGTGACACTGCTGGGATACTCCAGAAAAGCACCCACATTACTTTTACTGTCTTTCAAGACAATAAAAATATTGCCCAGGTACTTTACATATATTTGACAGGCCCTGAACATCTCATGTTTGAATGAAAATTTATATTTCTGACATTACAATATTAGCATATAATGACCCACAGGAGGCCCCCTTAGCAACACCCTTTACTTGTATAAAGAACTGAGCACCAAAGAAAATAAAATTGTTTTTTAACACTATTCTTAGCATTTCTTCAAACAAATGAATACTGTCCTGATGTAATCTATTCTTAAAATGGAAGTCATTAAATGATATGATTCCTATATCACATGGAATCACAGAGTACACATCTTTCACATCTATGGCAAAAAAAACATAAAATAAAAGCTTCATTAAACTCCATTTGTTTACACTTATTATGGAAATACCATGAATCTACACATACATGTAGTTATTTCTTAAGTAAACCCTTTAATTTAACGTCCCAAAATTTAGCAAAAGTGGATGTAATTGAATCACTAGCATTTACTATTGGTCACTTTGGAGGGGTTTGTGTATCTTTGTGCAATTTAAGCAATCAGAGATGGTGGTCTTTTATTTAACTGTGGTTTGTGGTTGGACGGATGGCTCTTGGCTCTTTTCCAGGTTCACATTTGCTATTTACAGACTCATAATGCAGTGATTTGAACAAAACAGTAGGGAATTTGATCCTACCGATACAGAAATTGTCTCAAACAGTAGATGTCTTGGCCACAGAGGTGCAACTGCAGAATTCTAGAGATAATGGCAATAGTTATTCACTTGAACAGCAACATCCCAGGACTGATTCACACACACACAGCAAGTACCATACCACCTGGATAAGGTAACTGTTCCTTTAACCCACCATTAGCAGTGAGTGGAGTTAATTTAGAATTGCCTAACTTGAATGACTGCTTGCAACAAAATGTTGTGTTTGTTAGCAGGAAGAATGTTCAAGTGATTGGAACACTTAAGGAGAGTTTGAATGTTTATTACAATAAACTACTAAAAGTCCGTAAACTTCAGGTGGAAAATGTATACCTGGTCAAATGCATTAAGAATAACCAGGCACCAAAGGGATTGAGATCCTGGAAGTATCCAACTGGACTGGTAAGAAATACAGCATTGCATAAATAACCACTGCATTTATTCAATAGACACGGGTGCTAGTATATAGAGTAGCTTGTGAAGCATAATTCAAGATTTGTGGATGAACTTATCAGGGAGATTAAAGAGTTGGATACTGACATCACTACTGATTTGTTATATGAACAATATCAGTCTGAGCACCTCCGTATTTTTAAGAATACATGCGATTTGGACAATGAAACAAATAACACATTTTGTATAATTACTAACTCAATGGGTGACTTCAAGATTTTCAATTTCATTTCCATTTCATTGCATAGCAGACTAGACACTAAAGGATTTACATTTGTGCTAATGGTAAGAACCAATCTAGCAGAGGTGCTTGCTGACTTAAAACTTTTTGTACAAAAATGTAATTTAATATTTTACTAGGTGAATCATTTGTTTAACAATCTGTTGATTTTTGAGTCACAAGCATTTATAACCCTCCGTTACATTCAACATTAATGTTATTTGAGAAGGTCTGCAAACTGGATTTATGGCACACATTAAACTATTATAATAACAGCTGGGAGGAACTGAACTTAAGCTTTGATTAGAGAGACCTATTTAATGCAGTTAGGCAAATGAATATCAGAATTATGAAGCCAGATAAGATGGGAGGTTGGTTATGATGGCCATTTATGATTATACTGACAGGATATATAGTATTTTGTTTAGTGGCACATCCAATCAAGTGTCTAGAAATGAAGTGAACATTGCATAAAGAAGAATTTGTACTCAGCTTAGCGATATGTTAATGGAGTAATGAATTTCTTTGTCTGAATTTAAGTTTTTAAATGTGTCTAGTCCTATTGTACCTACAATGTTTGGTTTGTTTAAATTGCACAAAGACACATGAAACCCTCCAATGCGACCGATAGGGGATGCTCGTAATTCAATAACTTCCAATTTTTGCTAAATTTTTGGATGTTAAATGAAAGGGTTTACTTAAGAAAGAACCACATATATGTGTAGATTCATGGTATTTCTTTAACAAGTGTAACCAACTGGAGTTTAATGAAGCTTTTATTTTTTTGACCAGAGATGTGAAAGATTTGTACTCTGTGATTCCAAGTGATATAGGAATCACATGGCTTAATGACTTCCTTTTTAAGAATGGATTATATCAGGACATTATTAATTTGAAGAAAAGCTGGGAATAATCTTGAAAAACAATGTCATTTTCTTTGATGACCAGTTCTTTTTGCAAGAAAAGGGTGTTGCTATGGGGGCTGCCTGCGGGTCATTATATGCTAATATTGTAATGTTGGAGAGGAAATATTAATTTTTGTTCAAACGTGAGATGTTCAGGGCCTGTGAATTACATGTCAGGTACATGGACAATATTTTTATCATCTGGAAAGACAGCAAAAATAAGGTGGGTGCATTTTTGGAATATCTCAGTAGCACCACTGACTTTTTGGAATTTATTTATGAGATGAATGAAAGCAGTATTAATTATTTAGATGTTTTGTTGATGAAGGACTCGGTGAACCATAGGTATTTATCAAAGATTTACAGGAAACCCACACATTCTAACTCATTTTTACATTACACTAGTTCCCACCCTAGGCCCAGAAAACAGCTGTTGTTAAGAGGCAACTTGTAAGGGCCATACAGATGGTCTCCTTGCAAGCGTTTTTTTGATGTAATGTGGTTTGTTTGAGGATATGTTTTTAAAGAGAGCTATTCTCTTACATTTATTAAAAAAAATTAAAATAGAGGTGATAAATAAGATAAATCAATGCTTTTTCACACCTATTCTCACTTCAGAGAATGTGGACATTTTGTACACCAAGGGGACTTGGTGGATAGAACAACCAATGGGGGGAACAACTGTAGGTTATCCTTTATAACAACTTTTACCACTGATTATGAACGGGTTAGGGAAGTTATTTTTAAAAATTGGATTATACTGAAAGAAATTATATTGAAAGAAAATTGGACTGTTAGGAATAAAATGAGTGAAAAGCCCCTTATTGTGTTTAGGAAGAGTCTCAATTTAAAGGATTTGGTTGAACGCTCCATTCTTTACAACAATAATGTCACATCCTGTCATATGGGTAAATGTGGAAATTGCACTTTATGATGTCAATACATTCTTACAAGTGAACTATTTGATATTAATGGTTACCAATGTAAAATTAAAGGTAAATTTAACTGTAAAATGGTGGGTATTATATATGGGGGTCTTGTGCCAATATTGCTCAGATTTTTATTTTGGAAACACCAAACATAAACTGAAAAATAGGATATATGAGCATATTTATGAAATTAATAAAGAGAGATCTTCCAATGCCTTGTTCAAACATATACTGGAGTATCCAGGGCACAAGTTTAAATGTTCTGTTATGGGGAAAGTCAAACAAATCCCCAGGGGTGGAGCTTGACCATTATTTTTTGAAAAAAGAGAATTATACTGGATTTTATTTCTGAAAGCAGTGGGATGGCCAGGGCTGAATGAACTGGCATCTATTGGATGTATTTTAAAATTAAAAACACAAAGAGGATAGATGATTCGGCTCTATAGCAGTTGAGCGAATGGCATTTTCAGTTCACTTACATCGAACATGCCGTTAGTCAACTGTTCATATTGAAATCATGGTACAGTGAGGATCTGGAAATTTGCTTTTCCCCACTGTAGTGCAATCTTGGAGTTGGAATATATAATTAGCAGGCAGTGTGGGGGCACAGCCCCACACAAGAGCAGATTTTGATGAACAGCACTTCCTATGAAATGCCGTTCGCTGAACTGTCACTTTGCAGAAGTGATACAGATCCAATGATTCATTATAATGTTGAAAAAGTTTTTTTAGACAAAAAAGTGTTTTTTTTAATTATATTTATGCACCAATATATTTAGTATTTAGGTATATATTATTATTTACTTTGCTCGTATAGATTTTTGTATCTTACATGTTTGTAAGACTTATGCACTTTAAGGTAATTGTACATAAGGCTTGAATGGTGTTGTGATTTTGAATTAATTTATTTAAGTTGAGTTTTTGTGTTTTATTGATATCTGATGATGTCTTGTTATTGGAGATGAAAGTGCTTAGCTGGTTTTGAATAAATTATTTTTGCCAGGAGAAATTATGCAGTTTTATTGTCCGGAGTTACCATCTTTCTTTTTTGTTTATAATTTGCACTTCATTGTACTAGTTCAATCTGGGTCTGTATGGTATGTGTACAAGGGTGAGCCCTATGTTTGCATACACATATTTACCTTGACAATTGCATGGGAAATCATAAATTTACTCCCAGTGTGGCTCCCATGTACCTTACGGACAGAGTTCATCAATAGGAAAAATAGGTGCTTGCGTATTATCACAACCAGATTTTCGCAGGAATACTGGTTCCCAATTCTTAAATCTGGTCATGAATGCTGTAAAAATGCAAAATAATGTGTTCTTTACCACTGCAGTTTATTTTGTGCAGTGTTATCAATAAAAAGAGGAAAATATAGTGTTGTTGTTTTTTTATTTCCCACCACACAGAAAGACTAAACCAGCGAATGAGGAATCCATATCGTTACAGCAGTATGAAAATCAAGAATCAGTGAAATACAATCTGTATCTGTCCAAACACGGAAGTCATCATATCTCTAGCATTGTTATGATTAATAATCTGAAGGCATTTATCAATAGAAAAGGTCATCCCAACACCTGTTTCATCTATGGATTACATGTCCATCTTATTCATATTTGTCATAAATGAAGGTGATCACAATGTGGTGAGTTTGAGCATTCCTTAAACTGTTTTATGACCTATAAAAATTGTAAAACGACAGGACATCTCTGGTGTACTGTCTATAACTGTTAGCTTTTGATACTGATCAAGTCACTAAAGAGGACTCAAATTACTGTTCCTATCCCCCCCTCTCCAAATAACAGTGATGTAGGTGATTTAACTACAAACATTTATGCTGAAATGAATGAGGAAGCAGTGCAGCATACTATGGATTCTGATGAGGACAAGGAACAGGACATACCCATTAGTGATGGTATAGATAATGTTATTCAAGTAAATGAAGCAAAATCCAATACTTTTGGAAAAAGATAAAGATGCTGTTTACATTAATAATGCTGTTTACATTTACATTACAAGTAATACTGAAAACATTCCTTTCATCAGTAACACAGCAGCCATGGCAATTCAAGTGTGTGTGTGTAATGCACGCAAAACAGGAAGATACATTTTTCAATTATTTTCTTTCTGAAGGTAATCCAGACTTCTTCTACAGCAATAATGACTTAGAATAACACCTTACAGAGTTTTCTGCACTCGTTTTGATTCCACCTTATGAAATTTTCAACCAAATTAATAATGCTGTTTACATTTACATTACAAGTAATACTGAAAACATTCCTTTCATCAGTAACACAGCAGCCATGGCAATTCAAGTGTGTGTGTGTAATGCACGCAAAACAGGAAGATACATTTTTCAATTATTTTCTTTCTGAAGGTAATCCAGACTTCTTCTACAGCAATAATGACTTAGAATAACACCTTACAGAGTTTTCTGCACTCGTTTTGATTCCACCTTATGAAGTTTTCAACCACAAAAATCTGGTTGCGATAATACGCAAGTACCGAAAAATATTACCTTAACTAACACCCCCCATATAAATCCTTAGTTACCTCATTATTATTAGAATTTCCCGCCACATATAAACTCCCATGATATCAAATGGTTTGGCATGTGCAAATAGGCTTGTAAGGGCACTTGTGGTCATTAGTCTACTAACAATCTATGGGCCTATGAACCAGAGGTAAGATAGCCTGATACACTAAGACAAAGAGGACAAGACAAGACAGAACAATATGCATCTACTCAACAAAAGCTTCTAGAGTTATACTGAGCCGTGTCACTTATGTATATTTCCGGGAAAAGACAGAACGTTACTCATCTGCTCAACAGAGGCTTCTAGAGTTGTACTGAGCCTTGACATGTATGTTGTAGGGAGAAGACAGGCCTTTATGTATATACTGAACCTTGGCACTTATTTCTGTCATAGACAGAAGACAGAACATTATGCATCTGCTCAACAGAAGCTTCTAGAGTTGTAGTGAGCCGTGGTATTTATGTATGTTATAGGGAGAAGACAAAACATTACTCGTGCTCAACACAAGATTCTAGAGCTGTATTAAGCTTTGACACTTACATTACACATCTGCTCAACAGAGAATTGTGGAGGTGTACTGAACCTTGACACTTATTTACATTATAGGAAGAAGACAGAACATTATGCATCTGCTCAACAAAAGCTTCTAGAGTTGTAATGAGCCCTGGCATCTATGTATGTTATAGGGAGAAGATAGACCAATGTGCATCTGTGCATCTGTTTAGAAGTAGCTTCTAGAGTTAAACTGAGCCCTCACAATTACGTATGTTATAGAGAGAAGGGCATTATGTTGTACTGAGCCCTGGAATTTCTGTATGTCATAAGGAGAAGACTTCCGTTAATTTGTACTGAGCCCTGGCACTTATGTATGTTATAGGGAGAGGCCAGAACATTATATGTCTGCTCAACAGAAGCTTCGAGAGTTGCACTGAGCCCAGGCACTTTTGTATGTTATAGGGAGAAGACAGGCCATTATGTTTTACTGAGCCATGGCACTTCTGTATGTCATACTGAGAGTCCAGAACAGTATGTGTCTGTTCAACAGAAGCTTCTAGATTTTTTGTACTGAGCCCTATCACTTATGTATGTTACAGGGAGAAGATAGAACATTACATGTCCGCTCAACGGAAGCTTCTAAAGTTGTATTGAGCCCTACCACTTATGTATGTTATAAAGAGAAGACAGAACAGTACATGTCTGCTTAACAGAAGCTTCTAGAGTTGTACTGAGCCCTGGAACTTATGTACATTATAGGGAGAAGACAGGTCATTATGTTGTACTGAGTTCTGGAACTTATGTAAGTTAGAGGGAAAAGACAGAACATTATGTGCCTGCTTAACAGAAGCTTCTAGAAGTGTACTGAGCCCTGGCACTTATGTATGTTATAGGGAGAAGACAGAACATTACATAGGTTCATAGGTTCATAGGTTCATACTAGGCTATCTACCCTAGGGCATTTATAAGCCTAGCCAGAATGTGTTTGGCTTTCACCACCCATTTTAAATTAATTTTGCTATGCCCTTTTTCAAGGTTAGTATACTGTGCCTCTGTCTAACAGTGACACAGAAATGATACCCGGGTTAAACCTACAATCTCCCATCCACTCATCAAGATTCCTCTTGAAGAGAGTCAGTGAGGGACTCTGCCTAACCTGGACTGGGATTTTATTCCAGAGTGAAGGGAGCCTCTGGGTTATGAATCTGTCCCTCCAGCATGTCCTATTTATTTCAGTGCTGAGGTTCAAGTCTCTCGACCGCGTAGCTCGATGGGATTTGGATTTTCTGAGCTGCAGCATGTCCATTAATTCCAGGTTGGACATGGCTTTCTATGTCAGGCACAGATCGCCCCTGAACAGGCGGTATGCCACTGAGTAGAGTTGGAGTTTCTTTAACCGGGCAGCATATGGCATCTGTTTGAGCCCTTTGATCCTCTTGGTGAGGTACTTTTGGGCTCTTTCCAGTTGCTGCAGGTGTCTGGTAAGGTACATCCAAAAAGGGGCATTGTACTCAATTATGGGCCTGATGAGGGATGAGTAAAGAGGCACGATGACCTCCCCTGATCTAGATGTGAATCCCTTCATGATTAGGTGGGCTATATAAAATGTTTTTCTAACCACTTTGGCCACGTGGTTGTCAAATGAGAGACTGCTATCAACTTGGGTCCCCAGGTCCCTAATTACTTCTTCTGTACTTAATGGATTACCACCTATGTGGTAATTTGTGGGCACTTTGTTTTTGCAAAAGGAGATGACTATACACTTTTTGGCATTTAGCTTGAGGCCATAGCTCTGGCACCAGTTGTCTGTTTCTATGAGGTCCTTTTGGAAGATGCTTGTGTTGGCTGGAGAGTCGATTATGGCACCCAGTTTGCAGTCATCTGTGAACTTGGTCAGCCACAGTCCTTCCGTATTGGCCTGTACCTCCGAGAAATATATACCGAACAAGAGAGATCCCAGGACTGAGCCTTGTGGGATGCCACTTATAACTGGTTTGGAGTCAAACATGGCTCCAGCAATTCTGACCATGTGGGTTCTGTCCTTGAGCCAGTTTGCAACCCATCTAGTGACATAGGGGTTTATATTTAAGCTGGTGAGCTTATCTATAATGCCCGAGTGGGGTATTGTATCGAAGGCTTTTCCGAGGTCCAGGTAGGCTGTGTGGACCACCTTCCCCTCGTCAATGGCCTTGGTGACTGTTTCAAAGAAATAAACCAGGTTTAAGAGGCAGGATCTGCCCTTAACAAAGCCGAACTGGGTAGGATCCAGTGTCTGTATGTCCCCAATATCTTTATTTATGAGGTCCATGATGATCCTTTCCATAGCTTTGCAGACCAAGCTAGTCAGGCTTATGGGGCGATAGTTTCCAGGATCCGTTGAGGCACCACCTTTGTGGAGAGGGACCACTGTTGCTGTACGCCACTCTTTGGGTACATATCCTGTAGTAAGGCTGAGATTGAACAGTAGTTTTATGTTTGGTTTAACTCTTCTTGGAGTTCATGTAGGAAGCAGCCCGGGACACCGTCTGGTCCCATTGATGCTGTGTTTTTTGCTTTGGAGAGGGCGGCTCTTACCTGAGCATCTGAGATGTCAGGGGGGCAGCACTCTGCTGGGATAGATATTTGCCCTTTTGGTGGGGGGGGGCGAGTTTGCACTGAACCTGTCAGCTAGGATGTTGGCAATGTCTGTGGGTTCGGTGTATTTTTTGTCATTTTGGACTAATTCTGAGCATATCTGGGAATTCCCACCCAGGTTCCTAACATAACTAAAGAAAGCCTTGTGATTATCCTTAGTGTCCTGTGCAATTTTTCTCTCGAAGCTGGCCTTAGATGATTTTATGAGTGCCCGTAGTTTTTTGCTAATACTGATCAGAGATGCCTTCCCTTTTTGGGATTTTGCTCTATCATTTAGTAGCTTCCTCCTTCTATTGTATAGTATGTTTATGGCTGGGGTCCACCAGACAGGACGTCTGCCTTTGGAGGATTGGGTCTTGGTTTTATTTGGGATTGCATGATCCATGCATTCCTGAAGGTGTTCATAGAATGCATTTATAAAGGATTCTGCGGTCTGCACCGTATTTTCCACAGGCCCGGGGGCTTTGAAGGATTCCACCTCAGTTTTGAGGATGGTAAAATTTGCTTTAGAGAAGTTTTTCACTTGGGTTTTCTGGGTAGGAGGAGGGGTCGGGATGTGAATATCCAGTGAGATTAGTTTATGGTCTGATCTTACCAGTGAGGGATACACTTCTGGTCTGGAGCATAGAGTCCCCATGTTGGTGATGATCAGGTCCAGTATGTTTTCCCCTCTTGTGGGAGTGGTAATAAGTTGTTCCATAGCATTTGAGTTTATAAATTCTAGGAACCTTTGGGCTAGGGTGTTGGAGCTAGAGTAATGCTCCCAGTCTATGTTTGGGTAGTTGAAGTCGCCCAATATAATGGTGTTTGGAGAGACCTTCATATTTTCCAGTGTTCTCAGGAAGGCCGAGTGGGGTTCCTGGGTTTGGGAGGGTGGTCTGTAGCAGGCTATAAACTGGAAGGTAGTTTTACCCACTGTTAGTTGCACATGGATAGTCTCTGATGCTTCGTGCTGTGCCACCAACCTGGACATGTGGGTATCTTTGATGAATATTGATACTCCCCCTCCTTTTGTGGTTCGGTCCAAGTTTTGGGGCCGAAAAACATGGTATGAGGTATAACCTGGTAGTGCTGGGGTGCTCTCGGGAGCCTTGAACCAGATTTCTGTTACTGCACAGATATCGATATTCTCCATGCTAAGGAGAGTTTTGAGTGCATGCATCTTGAGGTTTAGACTTCTGGCATTGAGTAGCATTACTCTTAGTTTCTTATCCCTTGTGATACCTATGGAGGTGGGTTTGTCTTTTGAGCCTTCCCTAAAAAAGGCACTATGGGGGTAGCAAGAGCCTTTGCCAATATCCAAAAGCCCAGGGGTGACAGGTGCAAGCCATCCCTAGCGAAGTATCGTGGCTTGTTGAGCATGTCATCCCAGGCTGCCAGGCATTGGATCCCCTTTGAATGACACCAGTACTTAAGCCAATTGTTGAAATTGATCATCTTGTCTTCATATTGTGGCATCATTCTTGGTGAGGGTAAGATGCTACTCAAGGTCAGGGTCATACCGGCCTGGGCCACATGCTCAGAGATCTCCTCTATGTCTCTTTTCATGTAGTCCAGGGAGTTACGTCTCAGGTCATTCCCACCAGCATGGACAATGACTGAGTCATATTTGTACTTGCCTTGGAGTGACCTGAGTGCTTGTGTTATGTGGCGGATCCTAGCGCCCGACAGGCAGCTCACCGTGACCTTCTCCTTGTTCAGCCTGGTGAGCGGGACGTCAGTGTGCCTGACGATAGAGTCACCTATTACAAGTGTATCAGGTGTGTTGTTTAGCCTTAAGGGCTGTGACTGTTCGGCACACTGGCTTTGTGAGCTATGTGTTGCCCGTGTTTTGTTTTTGGGTAGCGGTTGCTTGGGTGTCTACTTTGGAGGTCTCTGCTGCTTAGGCAGATTTTTATTTAGAGCCTCCGAGTATGTTTTTGTGTGTTTATGTGTTTGGTTTGCTGTCGTGGTAGGTCTATGTGAGACTGGAATTGTAGCATGTCTGTTCAACAGAAGCTTCTAGAGTTTTACTGATCCCTGGCACCTATGTATGTTATAGGGAGAAAACAGGCCATTATGTTGTACTGAACCCTAGAACTTATTTATGTTATAAGGGGAAGACAGGTCATTATGTTGTATTGATCCCTGGAACTTATGCATGTTGTAAGGAGAAGACAGGCCATTGTGTTGTACTGAGCCTTGGGGAGAAGGCAGAACAATATGCATCTGCTCAGAAGAAACTGTGCTGTAGCTGAAGCCAAAACAGGTGTCAGTATTTCACTCTTACATGATAGTATAGCAAAATGCTCATTCTTGCTGCCATTTGATGGTGTGCTGTATATTGTATAGCCATTTGATGGTGTGCTGTATATTGTATAGCCATTTATTTGATGGTGTGCTGTATATTGTATTGCCATTTGATGGTATGCTGCATATTGTACAACCATTTGATGGCGTGTTGTATATCGTATAGCCATTTGATGTTGTGCTGTATATTTTGTTATAATAAAGTGTTGTGAGTGTTAAACTCTTAATTAAACTGTGTTATGATCAGTGAATGCATGCTTGTGATCTGAACTGTCATCACACTAGCTGTTGCACAGAGCATTAAACCACCAGGTAGACATACTTTACTGCATCATGCTCTTTAGTTTTTATAACCCTACAATGGTGTTTGAGAAGGCTCTTTGCTATTCCTCAGACATGGATTTATGTATATCCCCATTATCATGATCTTCATGTTTAATGAAGACATAACATGGCATGATGTTGCTGTTATCTATTAGCAGTTTAGGACAGTCTGCTTTTCTGACATGAGGCAGGGAGATTTTTTTGACAAAGATTCTTGGCAATATATTGGTGAAAAGACAGGCCCCTCTGTAAATTACTGCTGCCCAGAAAACACTTTAAACTTCCTCCACATTATAACATACAGGTTGGCTGATAAGATAGGAATCTTGATTAATGAACTTATTATGTCAATGTGTATTGTGATGTACAGTATGTCAGTATGGGAACAAAGTTTGTATTAAGGTGGAGAAAAAGTGGAGTTATTAAGTATAAGACCAGGGAAGCCTGTGCCCTTCTCAAATATTTTATAGCCAAGAATTGGGTCAATCCCTCAACAATAGCCTGGGAAAACTTTACATCAATGGCAATCAAATATATATCTGCACATAAGTTATGCAATAATAACAAAAAGAAAAAAGAATATTTTCAGAATTACTGGTGTAGACTTTTTGACCTAATCCAAATGAAATAATCTTCCAAAATGTGGGTCACTAACACTACATTCCAGGAAATCCTCCATCAGTATCATATCTGGCTCTATAACCATTAGACATTGTTACCATCACACGGTAACTTTTGATTTTACAAAATATTTTGTTATATTATTTTGTTATCCTCTTGCATCCATGGTGTAAATATGTTGTAAATATGGTATAAATAGAAGTACATGGTGTAAATAGTTGTTTTTTATGGTTATACCCTCCTTACCGCTTTTCTTTCTTCTTAAGACAGTCATATATTCTTCCTTCCAAGCCACTTTCCATTTGTATCTCTAGACTTTGACTGTAATAGGTTATTGGGGGTCTTTACTGCTTATATTGGTCTCTAAGGTGTAAGTTTCCCTGTAAGATAACTGCTGTTTTATAAAAGCATAGTTTTTGTACTAAATGTTACATATATACCTATACTTTACTGCTTCCTGTAATGACTTACAGTTTTTCTTTTGTATGTTTGAAAAGTTTGAAAAATTCAATAAAAATATATTTCAAAAAAAAAAAAAAGACCAGGGAAAGTGAATGGACTGACTGAAGTATATTATATCCCCACCACTTTTTACATTTTTAAAAGGATGACTACTGTGCTAGTTTCTGGAAACTTTTGGTCTGCATCCTAGTTGTGCTATTTGGAAACATAATTATTATTCACTATTTGCTTATCAGGTAAGTGAACTGGTCTACTAACCTTTTTTAGCCGTGTGAACTCATAGAGCAGAAAATACATCATGGTCTTTCAATCAATAATATTATATCCAAAATGAGTGCATAGCAAAATTCAAAACATAGTATGCAGATAACATAACATTAAAAGATCCAGTCAAAGTACATTGAAAAAAATTAACATAAATTAACATATATATATATATATATATATATATATATATATATATATATATATATTTATACACACACACACAAAACAATCTGAGATGTGGATAAATTGTTGTGCAATCATACATAGGTTCATAGGTTCATAGGTTCGTACTAGGCTATCTGCCCTAGGGCATTTATAAGCCTAGCCAGAGTGTGTGTGGCTTTCGCCACCCCTTGGGATGAGAATACTATGCCCATTTATGGTTTAGTTTACTGTGCCTCTGTCTAGTAGTGACACAGAGATGACCCCCGGGGTAAACCTACGATCTCCCATCCACTCGTCAAGATTTCTCTTGAAGAGAGTTAGTGAGGGGCTCTGCCTAACATGGACTGGGATTCTGTTCCAGAGTGTAGGGAGCCTCTGGGTTATGAATCTGTCCCTCTAGCATGTCCTATTTATTTCTGTGTTGAGGTTCAAATCTCTTGCTCTCGTGGCTCTAATGGATTTGGATTTTCTGAGGTGGAGCATGTCCATTAATTCCGGATTGGACATGGCCTTGTACGTCAGGCATAGATCACCTCTGAGTAGGCGGTATGCGACTGAATAGAGCTGGAGTTGTTCTTCAGCCGGGCAGCATATGACATATGTTTGAGACCCTTTATCCTCTTGGTGAGAAACTTTTGGGGTCTTTCCAACTGCTGCAGGTGTCGGGTAAGATACATCCCAAATGGGGCATTGTACTCAATCATGGGCCTGATAAGAGAAGAGTACAGGGGCACAATGACCTCTCTTGATCTAGATGTGAATCCCTTCATGATAAGGTGGGCAATATAGAAGGTCTTCCTAACCACCTTGGCAATGTGAGTGTCAAATGAGAGGTTACTGTCAACTTGGGTCCCTAGGTCCCTGATTACATATAATAAACTTCTATACTCATATGAAACATTTGCATATAAGATGACACATTAAGAGGCAGAGAAAAGTTCATTAAATGTATTTTAGTATTCATGATATGAAATGGCAAGTTATCGAATCATTGCCATGATAGCAGCTGCAGGTAGATTTAGTAAAGATATGCTGTTTCAGTGCATCTTTGAAGCTTTTAAAGTTTTTTAGATTTTTGATGTCTGCAAGCAGGTGGTTCCAGGTAGCAGGTCGTAGACTAGAGAAGGCTCTCTCATCTACAGCAGGTTTAAATGGAGTGTGTACTACAGTAAAACTGTTGTCCTCTGTACTTTGGATTACATAAGAGTTGTGTTTTAGAATTAGTTTTACTGCTAAGGGGGTAGTGACTGGGTTTTATCACCTTGTAAATTAGAGTAAGTAGAAGAAAAGTGACCCTATGAGGCACTGAAATTCATATGCAATTTCTTTACCAAATTACAATGGTGTATCTGGAGTGTTCTACTAATAGAATGAATTTACAGATTTTATTTTCAGCAGTCTACATTTTGTGGGCATTGTAGGCTGAATGCATGAAGAAAAAAGGAAGGCCATATTCAAGCTTGGGTGTTAATATATTTTTAGCAACAGCCCTGTGAGCAGCAGGTAAAATTAAATGGCTGACCTTGTAACATAGTTTTAATTGAGCAAGGACTTTATTAGTTACAAAATAAGAAAGTGTACGGTCAAGTATTAGGCCTAGGTACTTCTATTCAATAACATTAGGCATTCTTTTCCCATTAAGATCTGTTAAGAGAATATGACCATGACATTGGTTTACATGGAGTTAATTAGTAGTTTGTTAGTACTGGACCGGGTGCAATAACTGAGTAGAACTGTCCTGTAACTTGGTTTGCAGGTTAGAGTGGCTAGTACTGGTTTGCAGGAGTAGTATATCATCTGCAAACATTATTAATTTAAGATTTAGTAATTCTAGGGGGTGGTCATTAACAAACAGAGAGAAGAAAAGACACTCTAACACAGACCCTTGCTATGCACTTGCATTCAGTTTATGGCATTGCTATGGACCTGGAAGTATCTGTCTTTTAGATCGCTGTGAAACCAGTAGATAATGTTATCTTCAAAGTTGAGTCTTTTGAGTTTGTTGAGAAGAAGGGCATGGCTGACCATTTCAAAAGACCTTATTATGTCAACAAAGAGACCAGCAGTGATAAGCTCCTCATTCAGGTTGCAATAAATGGTATCAGGAACCATTATTAAGGCAGCAAAAGTGGTGAAGGCATCATGAAAGCTATGCTGTGCTTCACATAACTGGGCCATAGCTATTAATGTGCATAAATAGTTGAGTGTATGAAAGTTTTTCAAATATTTTGGTAATGGGGCACAGGGTAGAAATATATAATCCTTCAGCACATTAGGAGAAGTGACCTTAGGTAGAGGGGATTATAACTGCATGCTTGAATGCTGGTGTGACAGTGCCTGAGATGAGATAAAGGTTAAATTAATGCTTTTTTCAGCTGCAAGCCTTAGGAAGGTGGGATGAAGATTGCTGGATTTAGATCCTGAACTGCTAAGTTTGAGAATTAGGGATTTAGTTTGTTTTACTGAAATTTCATAGAAGTTAAAGGTTGCTACATAAGAGTTTAGATGGTGGATGTCAGGGAATGAAGGTTCTTGTTCTTCATTGGTAGAGGAGCACATTGTTGGAAAGGCGTTAGTTATGTCAGTTACAGTGGACTGCAAATAATGCGCATAATCATTAGCAAAGGTGTAATGATTCAATGATAAGGGTTCATTCTTGGCAGCTGAAGAGATATTTAATGCCACTGTTAAGTATTTGAATTCTTTCCAATTTGTTTCCTGATTCTATCTAGGGTACAGGGCTTTTGCAATATTTGTTGCAATTCTTGTTTCTTTCCTTAAACTCAGCAATGTTTGGAGTATCTCTATACTCTTGTGGTACCTTTTCCAGTTCTTCCAGACTGAACCTCTGGTTTTAATTTTGTTTTCACTATCCCCTGAAAGTCATGGGCAGCACTGTGATCTAAGCCTTTTTAAAAGGGAGTACATTGCACCCCAATTAAAAATTCTAAAGCAGAGGTAGGTTCAGAAATGGCATACAGTGCAGTTTAATCTATAGCTCTGAGATTTGGTAGCTTTTTATTAGGGAAAGATCTTCCTTCAATTATTTACTTATTTATATAAGTACACAGCATTGTTAAAATGGCGGGAGGGGCTCAAACCAGAATGCATTCACAACAAAGTGCCAGATGTACAAGAAAGTATAGAGCACTACAATGGCAGAAAACTGAAGGCCATAGGTGTGTCTAAGTGACGCACTCTAATTACTCTGCATAAGTAACCAGTCAGTACACACATTTATAATGTTGACATCATATGTAGGATGATAATGATGACTCCAACTGTAGAATGCAATTGTGTCCTACTATTGGAACTGCTGCTCTATACAGACCTTTTTCAGATTCAACCTGGGAGTTGTGACTGGTCAGGTGATTTGTTTAGAGACACACAGTTAGCCAATGGAAGATAAGGGAATCAAATCTTGTGTCACTGGACCACAGGAAACAACATGTTAACAGCTCCTTAATTTTCTAAACCAACTGCAGGGGTTAATTGGGAAATAGTGACAGGAAATGTAGGAGATGTATACACAGTTTAAAACAATGGTAAAACAGAGTGAAAAGCTAAAGTGAAAACTGGGAATAGGAAATCTACATTAGGATACTGCAAAATGTTCCCCTTCCTTGTTGACAAACCCCCCGAGTATAAACTGCAGATCATAGTCTAAAAGGAAAATTAGCAAAGTCAAAGCATGGCAAATCCTGGTAGTATAAACACAATGAGCTTATGCACTCCTGACAAAGGAATGATCTATGAAACAGAGCTAAGAAAACTGCAGCCAGGGTAGTGAAATAAAATGTCCATGAATATTATGACACCTACAAGACACTGTCAACAGCAACAGGTCTGCAAGATATAATTAAGTACAGAAGACGTTGAAATATAGCTGTTATGTTCAGGTCATATGAGCATTTGTTGATTCGATGGGCAAGCACTTCCAATGTGACCATAAACAAGAAAGTGTAGGAATGGATGATATGTACCTCACAGCTGTGGTAGGAGGATTTTTCATGATGGCTGATCCCTGCTGTGTAGCCCACATAAATATATCTTGCTTTTAGAGGAGTACTGCAGAAACGGATGACATATAAAACTCACATATGTGGCACTGGGACTGCTTGTGGCAACTGAACCCTAATGTTCAGGTTACTTTAACATTTCTTGCTTTGAGAGGTAACAGCCAGGGATAGTGCAGGAATGGATAGTATGCACCTCACAGTTGTTGCAGGAGGATTACATGCAGAAGTTGAACCCTGATAAACACGACCACTCCAGGAGCAGTGTCCTTACATTTACTGAAGCCAGAGGAAGATGCAAAAATAAAATACTTTTGTCATTCCAGTAACAGTTCATCAGAGGAACATACAAGGTTAGCAAACATCATTGAATAAATGAAAATTAGTGAATGGGAACAGTTTGCAGTGAACACAACATAAGTTCATTCCATTCAGTAAGAACATAATTATATGGCAAATGTAATGACATTGACAACAGTTTATTCAAAGGCAGTGGGATTCTACAAGCTATAAATGAAAGACAGACTTAATTGCAAAATGCTTCAGACTTGGGCACTGCACTTAGGTATAAAATAACCTGTAGTTCCTGTAAAATCACTTATGACTGTTGCTTAAGCCTCATTTCCAAAACAATAATAAACATACAGTAAAAGACAAAAGAAAACCCATTGTTGATATATAATAATAACAAAAGATACTGTGAAAAATAAAACGTTAAATGAAAATAATGCATAGGTCTAACAAAGACAGTATAGCTAACGCAGAGGTGATGGTAGTCAGTAGTCCAGCAGAATGACCTGGCTTAGAAGCTTCAAAGTGACTCCAGGTTATTCATATTAATACTCATGTTACCTACATCTTGGTACTGCATACAAATGATTTTCTCAATGAAAGTGCCCAGTTTGTGAGTAGGTGACTTACCTCTTCTGTGTCACTATAGCTAAAGTAGCAAAATCAGACTGCAAATCCTGTAAAATTGAAAGTATATAATGTTTCACAAAATCCTAACACCAGCTCAGAGAAACCAATTCAAAGAGCAAATAGTGCAGAAAAAAATCAATAGACATATCACTGTACAGCACATTCCAGAAACTTCCAGTTAACGTAAGAAGAAACCTTGTCATTAACTTTTTCAAAATAATCTTTATATCTGTGTATGTACGTGTGTGTATATATATATATATATATATATATATATATATATATATATATATAGATACATATTTACCTACAGTTCATTGATGATTTTTTTTTCATAAAAAAGTGAAAAACCCAGTTCAGTTGATCAAATGTCAGCCATTTAAAAATTATTTTCTTTTTTTGTGAGATTGTGGAACAGTGGAAATCATGAAATTTGCCCTTTCCCAACTACAGTGAGGTCTCAGAGTCAGGGATGTGGGAGGTGCAGTGAGGCTTGCCCCCTACAAAAAAAAATGCCATTTTCCGTTTGATGTTTTGTGAATCAAACTTCTAGTTTCACATTATGAGAAAATGCTATATATATATATATATATATATATATATATATATATATATATATCCATCCTCAACCCCCTTTTTTCCCATTTTGCACATAGGGTTGGGGTGTCATTTCAACAGTGACAGTCATCTTGAGCCAAGGTTTACACTGCCAGGTGGCTAGCCCTGCCGCTGTAGCTCATCCGTACATAAATATATATATATATATATATATATATATATATATATATATATATATATATGGGTCTACTTTGTTTCATTGAATCTCATGAATCTCATTTCACTGAATTTCATTTCTCCCTGACCACATCACTGAAAACACAAGTTACTGAAAACTCATTTCACTGAATCTCATTTCACTGAACTGAACTATATGGTACTATGGCACTGTGTAGAGTACTGTAAGGCAAGTAAAAGGTATATGCCCTTTTCCCCACTGTAGTGTGATCCTGGAGTTAGTATTTATAGCTAGGGGTTGTGGGGGGATACAGCCTCCCCACATTGGGGGGTATGGGGGAGTGCCCCCACCTTGTTTGTTTTATATTGTATTTTACCAAAAACTTCAAAACAATACATTGTCAATAGACATGCATAGTTGTAACACCAATGTCTAATTCTCTCCAGAAGACAATATGTACTTAAAATAAGTGAGGTGCTACGCCCCCCACACCCCCCTAACTATATATACTAACTTCAAGATTGCACTACATTGGGGAAAAGGGCATATAACTTTTACTTGCCTTACAGTACTCTACACAATGCCATATATACTAAATGCAGTTCAGTGAAATGAGCTTCAGTAAAATGGGTTTTCAGGAATTTGAGTTTTCAGCGAAATGGTCGGAGTGAAATTAAATTCAGTGAAATGAGATTCAATGAAACAAAGTGTCCTATATATATATATATATATATATATATATATATATATATATATATATATATATATATATATATGTATATATATACACACACACACACACACACATATATATATATATATACACACACACACATATATATATATATATATATATATATATATATATATATATATATATATATATATATATATATATATATATATATATATATATATATATATGTGTGTGTATGTATACATATACATATATTGTGATGTCCCTCCTCTGAGCCAGTGATGAAGGAGTCTCAATCCTCACCAATGATGCATGACACTGGTGGAAAACTTACTCTGTGAGAAAAACAGACACACACAGTATTTCCAGAT
The DNA here is from genome assembly GCF_019279795.1 of Protopterus annectens. Taxonomy (NCBI): domain Eukaryota; kingdom Metazoa; phylum Chordata; order Ceratodontiformes; family Protopteridae; genus Protopterus; species Protopterus annectens. Next base: position 1,649,080,916 of record NC_056726.1, read on the forward strand.
GCAGCTCTCTACACCAAGTACAATTTCTGTTAAGAACACACAGAAAATGCACACTCCAGTCCTGGTGCTGGGCTTACTCTTCAAGCCCCAGATAAAGCTCTCCAATGACCACTACAAATCTGAGTTCTTAGCCAGTTGTTCCAAGCCAAGTCCGCCACCACTGCATCTATGAAATCAGTGCTCTCAGTGTCCCTGTTCAAAGTAGCTGTCACACACACTCTCTTTGAGATTTGATTTTCACCCACACACACCCACCTGGGAAAGGTTGAGACAACTTACCTGCTCTGCCACCTCCACCCGGACTGCAAGGTAGATCTGCTGCCACCAGAACACCTGAATCCAGCTACTTTAATGTTCTTGCCAGGGTACCCAATTGCATTTATTAAAATTTATACTTATACGAATGGTAGTGTTTAACTAAGCAGCAAGATTTTCAGGAACATGGGGCTACAGTATCCTAGAATAAATGCAAGAACTCTCAAAGGTTAAATGTTTTCTAAAAGAGCGTCCACAATGAAAGGTTTACATATATTTTATAATAAATAAAAAACATGAAAAACATAAAAATACTGAATATCTGTTTACAATAAACACCAGAGTTTCAATCATAAGAAATAATAAAAAAACAAAACAAACAAAAAAAAAAAGACACAGATGGAAAGACTTAGACAGATGCAGAAAAATACATTTAGCTAATCTCACTATATTTTTCTAACTGAATGAAGAATTACTGTTCCCTAGTTACTTACTAAAGTGAGACACAATTAATGTGGATGAATGTCTTGTCAGTTCCAAAAACAGAGTGCACACTTCACAGCTCTTACTAGTATTCAAACACAATTTCATTGCTGGCAACAGAATGACTTGACATCTGGTCCTCTGAATATGTGGTTCCCACACTGCCCTCTCAGTAGAGACTGAGCCAGGATCTGGCACTGATGTGTCTCAATACACACATAGAATTTTAGCTAAGGTTTATTACAGCATCTGGAAACTATAAAACAATTCTA
>NC_056726.1:1649086925-1649116106 GCF_019279795.1 Protopterus annectens
TTATCATCTTTTGCAACATTTATCTTATTATCACCTCCCAGTTCTTTACTTCCTCTTTTTCAGATCTCTCCCCTCTTCATCAAACAGTTGGAGTCACAGTTCCTCCTTGTTCACATATAGCTAATTTCCACTTTCAGCCACATTCCCTCCCCTGTTTCTCTGTGTCAAGTCATATGGTCAGCCTCTTTACGTTATAAATAGTGGGATGATCCCTCATCTTCCACTTCCTGGTTATGACTTTTTTGCCATTCATAGGATTATCCACAATAAAGTTGAAATCTCAAAGTAATATAACGTAAAAGACTGTTGGAATCAAACTGCCCTTAAAACAATTAGGTGTTGTTGTTGAAGTAAATCAAAAATACATTTAACCTACTTAAGTCACCCGACCAAAGGATGCAGTAGCCCCCGTGGCCATAACTGACAGTGCAGCACCAGTGTTTGTGAACATCATTTTATGGTGGTAGAAAAAGTTATTTATTTTTACATTAGTTTACTCAATCAACATCAGGGCATATCCTGAGATATTTGGATGATATTTTCATCCTTTAGTCAATCTAATGCAAATAAATTAGATTTTTTTGGATGTTACTATTAGGAAAAACACTATGGACAACTATTTTATCTCTACTATGTTCAAAAAAGAGACATATTCCAGCAGTCTTTTACATTACAACAACCACCACCTCCAAGTTAAAAGACAAACATGGTTAAGAGTCAGTTTATCTGGTTCTCCCATCTCATTTCTGATGAAACAATATTTTTGGATTAAGTTAACTAAATGGTCAGACACTATACTATAGATTTTATTGATGTTGTTAAGAATGAAATCATAAAAGACTGGTCCCATCATTACATGCCAATGTTAATGTGTGGCCTTCCTGATTCGGAAACCAAGGCAAATGTGGTGGCCGATGGTAAACATAGGTCCTCTTGTGATAGACAAACCAGGAATTTATTCAACAGGGTCATTGTTTGAGGCTTTAGTGAGGCCACCGATGAGGTAAGGAATATCCTCCAGAGTAAATGGCAAAATTCTGTAATAACACAAGGTCTGGGTTTATGTTTTGGAAACAGCTCCACAATAGTTTTTAGAACAGGGTCTAATTTAAAATAATGTTTGAAAACGGTAGTAAAAGCAGGTTTAACTGTAATGTGGCTTCTAAGGGCATGTTCAAATGCGGTGCATATGCCCAATGTAGATATATGTCAGAAGGGGTGAACTTTATGGCTGGGAAGTTTCAAGTATATATAAGTAATAATGGGACAAGGGGCAACTTGGCTTTGCTCCATGGTTAAAGGGAATCTTTTCTGATAGTCTAAGTCTTGAACTGTCTTGCAGATAGTACCATCTGAGCCAATCAAACGCCTTCACAACATCAAATGGCAGGATAAATAACACTTTTTGCTTCCACTGAGCATCTTGTATTATCAGCAATATTCTTCGGATATTATCCATTGTCAAACCCCCCCCCCCCCCCACACACACACACACAGAAACCCACACTTTAGCTTCTTTGAAAATGACATTGCAATGGCCATAGGTAGGACTCCTATTTAAGAGAATCAACAACCAGTGAGGAGAAAAAACCCTACATGACACTTAGATTACCCTATCAGTACAAAAAAAAAAACACTCATTGCTAAATTCATTCGATATAGTGGTTGCCCTGCAATCTATATGAATTTATTTATGTAAGTACAAAACAGCATATTGAGGTCACCAGGATTAATTTTACATAACTGGAAAATGACAGCTGGAAATATACTAATCAGTAGGTTGAGCTATTTTAACACCTATAGAGGCCAAAGAAATAATGTGCTGGTATTCCAAGTACTCGAAACAACAACAGCAACAGCACAACAACAAAAAGGCATCTGGCAGCAGGGAGAAATTATCTTCATGGCAATGTGTGGCTAGGCTGCTAAAGATCCTCATAGATCAGTAGCCTAGCAGGTACTTACTAACCTACGAATCTACGAACCTATGACATGAGTAGGTAGTTTTCTGCACTATGATGACATGTTCAGCACTTGTCGTCTCTCATGTAGTTCTTCTGTAATTTAAAAAATAGGTAATTTTACTTTTCATTTGCAATAACAGAATCATTTTCCACTCTTTCTCTTCTAAACAATAATACAGAAGTTATTCACATGCTACATGGGTAATTTTGAGCAACTACATCTGAAATTGATGTAAGATGAAGTAGATTGCAGACATTTTAAATCTTGTAAAATACTAGTACATGACCTGGAAGGCCATTGTTGCTACAGATAGTTTGTATACCTCTAATGTTAGAATATTAAAAAGAGAAGAGAGCTGAAGATCCAGTGTTTCAATCCACCTGCTGAGACTGGACTTCAACAGCACACTTCAGAAGATCTTTGAACCTGTCCTCATGAAGATTACATAGATCTACACAGAAAAGAATACCTCACTCAATTGATGAAGTCCAGTTCATTGGTTTATTATCTGTCTGCATAATATCTGAGTCCCACATTTTGGCCAACATAGTAAATCCAGCTGGATAGTTTCAGGTTTATATCCTATTCCATTCCAGTCACCTCTCTGGTACAGAGCCTCCAGGTTGTATATCCTGACATCTGTCCTTGTTTTTAACTCTTGGTGGTCCTGACAATACCCTTTAGCCCTTTCAAAAGTCAAAAGGGGTCCATTAAACATCTAATTCTCAGCCATTAACTAATGATGTCACTGCTTATAGGAAGATGTTTAACACCCCAAATTTCTCTGCATTAATTGGTAATAGCAGAATCTTCCTAAAATTCTATTAAAAAAATACCTTATGGAGTTTCTGCAGCTTTCCAGGAAAACAAAAATATTTCTAGGTGGTGTCTAATTAAATACAGAGTTTTTTGAAAGAGTCATCTTTTTAAAAATCTGTATTTTAAAGAAGAAATTAATGTTCGTTCTATTCAACTGCTTAAGCCTATTTTTGAACTCCCTCAAAACAAGATTTACATTGCAGTCCAGTTATTTAACCCAACCTCTACATGTTAATCCCTATCTAAACACAGTGAACCCCCCCCCCCTTGGAGAAGGATGTAGCTTTGATGCTGTGTTCTACGACAAATGTTTCATTAAAACTGAAAGCACTGATTTGCCAATATTCAAGGACAGCCCAAATAAGGCAGAAGATTAATGGACAGTATCCAATACTGGAGCTGGAGATGGAGCTTACAGGGCAATGGAAATGGCCCCATAATGAGGGACTGTAATTTGGACATACCACCTAATATTCATGTGTACTGCCAGTGTTTGTACTGCAAGGTGGAAGTGAGCAAGAACAGCCTTCCAAAGTTGCTGTAAGCAGTTGTAAAGATATGCAGCCTTATCTACTAGTGATTGCCTTTGCCATCGTTGATGTTAGCATAACTGACACTTACTTAAGAAGAAGCCTTCGATACCCTAGTAATACGGTCCACTCAGGTGAATCAGATGCCTTCTGAACGTCTAAAGTTACAGGCATTGTTGACCCTTCATGCTTGCATTCACCTCATTTACCATCTTATTAGATGCTAACTACCTCCCATAAATGCACTTCTATAAAAAGGGAGGAATCAAGCTCTGGATATACCTTTCCAAATTTTCTGCTAGTATTCTATCTTGGATTTCATTTCCCCTCACAATGAAGAAATGAGTGAGCAGTTATGAGGACATGGTGGGTCTTTCTCTTCCTTTCTAAACAGACAAAAAACTTCTAACTTGGAAGGCAGAGGAAAAGAACCATGTTGTCTCACAGCATAGAACAGCTGAAGAAGATATGCAGCCTGCCTATTTACATTTCTTAAAAATATATAACATAATTCTGTCCAAGGTTTGCAAAAAATCAAGCAGTCACTCTTCTGTCCCTCAGAAGAAGACAGTCAAGTCATAAGATAGATAACAGGGACCTAAATCGTACATTCAAACGTCATCAAACTATGGACTGAGAGAGAAGTTTAAAGGATGACATCCCTAAGTATAACATGGTATAGATGGGTTCTAATCAGCCAGTAGTCAGCCCTACTTTCTACTGGACTAGAAGATGATATGGACATAGTGAAGGATATGCAGTTTACAAGTCCTCATGTAGATCATATTGTAGGAAAAAATGTTTCAAAAGCTTAGCTACTTTTGGGAGACAAGTTGTTCCTTATTCTGTCAGATAGTGTCCATCACTACATAGAAACTGACCTTATGTATAGAAGACAGTTATTCACATTTACGTTTATTCCTTTCTCAAACAAGTCACAAAATGTTCTGTTTAATCTATTTTAGCACCATGATTTCGTCTGAAAGTAAACCCACTTTTGTAGTAGCTCACCTATCTTTAAAGTTTGATCATGACTTCATCACAGACTACATTAAACATCATATATTAAATTGTAGCAATATGTAGGAAACACGTTTATGACAGTGCCTTACATCCTCTTCCTCATGAAAAGGTGAAATAAAAATGATGGACAAGAAATTAAGAAGAAAGTGGGAGAAAAGGGAAGAGATGAGGGTAAAGAAAATGAAGTGCTGTAAACTGAAACAGTATCATATTCACGGCCATTTATCATATTAGAATGTGCCACAAATGAGGGCATCACCTAATGAGCACATTACAATACAACAACTTTATATTCCCTGTGGCATATGGTTACAAAAGCTCTATGACTAAAGTGCAACTTTTTTCATTGATATTCATAAGTGTGATTACAGTGAAGCAGTCAGAAAAGTAGCTTCTTCCGAAGTCATATAATGTGCCAAAAAAGTACTTTTACAGTGTCTATACTTGTGATGTAGAGGGGGTAAAGGACTAACTATGGCCTAAATGACCACAGTTCAATTAACAACTCAGGCAGTTGATGGCACAGGCAGAGAGGATGGGCATACCTATTTTGGGGAGCAGAGATGGTGGGCCTGGCTACTCTGCATTACTGGTCTGCAGATAGAGTCCCTGCTAGAGGTCAGAAGCATGTCAGAATGTCATAGCTGCAAAAACCTGCCATGTATAAGGGCATAGGTGTGTTTTATGGTGACTTAAGTCCTCATGCTGCCACTAGGGGAGAGTGTTAGACCGATAACAACAAAACTGCTCCCATAGCTAAAATGCTTGCAAGGGTACAGTTAAGCCTGATGTTTGGCTGCATGGCAGACCCCCACCCCACTCCAGTAGGGGTGGTTTGATGATTGTCAGGCAAAGGAGAAATGCACTGAATTAAAACAAAATGTATTTTTCAGGGCAGGGGTGCAAGCGCCTTACATTGCATGACATCGGAGCTGTGCATCTCATACCACTGCTGCTTTTATATGTTGACTCCAAATTTTGATGGAGCTCATGGAAAGGAAAAATCCTCAACATACACAGTCACAGAATTGCACAATAAGGTATCCTTCAATAGTGTGTCGCACTTAAGTGCGTTGTCTGTTTATGAAAGCATCACTTGTATATCCTGACATACCAAGTACAGTTAATCTATTGACATGATATCATCAGTTATCATTGTGAGAGGGGGAAAAAGAGAGGAGTAAGATCAAAGAAAAATGAGTAAAACATTTACATATCTAGAAATATAGACAGCATACGACATGTCTACCAAAAGAGATGTGCAGTATCATTAGAAGCTTTAATGCATAAGCTTTTTGATAGTATAAACAATGCAAACAGTTCCCACTCAGCAGTTTGCAGTGTACATAGTGAAGGAGACATCGCATGCAGAGTATGAAAACCGAATAAATGATCCACGGTGCCTATAAAGCAATGAGAGAGCAGTTTGCAGTGTACATAGTGAAGGAGACATCACATGCAGAGTATGAAAACTGAATAAACAATCCACAGTGCCTATAAAGCAATGAGAGATAGCCACAAACTGCAGTACACAATAGGTACTCATTAAATGAGTCCCATGTCCTATTTGTGACTATTGCCACAGTCCTGCATGGCCTTAATTTTCCTGTGACTTCTACAGCAGATCTATTCCTTTAATTGAAGGATCAATAGCAGTGAATTCCCCAATTAGGCTATTTCCAACAACTAGTAGCCATAAGCTTAGTTTACAGTTAGTATTTGATTTTAAGCCTATTTTACAGTTTCCGGGTTTTGTCTGCACATAATACACTTGGTTACTATTTCTAACATCTGTTCAAGGTTAGCTAAAGGTGCAAACCTTTTTAGTTTAGATATTTGCAGAGTTGGGACTAGGGTGGAGCAAAGGAGGTGCTGACCAGGGTATTAGGAGGGCAGGATCAGGAGGTGCCTTGGGTGCTGGGGTACAGCACGAACATTCATAAATGAATGCCGATAGTCCATCTGTGGTCATGACTGAAGCCTTTATTGTGTAAGATGAGTATTTAGTAACTGTAGCAAGATGTGTGTCACAACTTTAACTACTATTGCTGGAGCTTTCTTGCTCCTCATCTTTGAGTTGAAGAATTAAAAGGGGTGATTTGGGGAACTGCACAGGGCAGAAGATGACCTAGCTGCAATTCATTCTGAAGGGGGTTTGTTTTGGGGATGAATATTTTTGTACTGAAGATAACATTGCTGTCTTTAGTCTGGAGTTACCTCCACCCTGCCTCTTTTCTAGTGACTTGGCATAAGCTAACAACAAAGTTCTGTCCCCATTTTGTTTTCTCACACAGAAACATCCTTAAAGGATCCTGCTGCAGTCCAGCTGGTGCAGACTTTAAATTACTCAAGCAAACTTCTGCTTTTGTTGGACAGGACAAACAAATAAACATAGTTATTAAAACTAAGTTCAGTATGGCAAGAAAGGTAAGATGAGCCTGTATGTCTAACTATGTGCAATTTCTGAAGACAGGAACAGCTTTCTTTTATGAAATAAGATATTGCTCATGCCCAGTGCAATCTTAATTGCTTTCCCTGCTATTTTATTTGCTATATCCATTTCTTTTGGTCTCTTCAGGATACCTCCCTGTGACAGTAATCTGGATATTTTAGAAATGAATGTCTGAGATAGGTAGTAGTTCTCATATTGGAGTTTTGCTTATTTGCTTTCTCTAGTACAGGTGATACTTTAACAACCGTGAGTTATGGAGTTTCTTTTTACAGAAAGCCAGAAGATCTTCGCCTTTCTGCCTTTATAATAGACCTAGAATTTTCAGGTGATTGATTCCAGTGGGCTTTGTTCTCTTAATCTTCAAATTTCTTTTCCATTCTTTGATACTCTGCATGGAAGTCCTGTATTTCCTGTAACTCCACTGCAGCCATAGCATTTATATACATAAGCTCCTGGTTGTGAGTATTCCTCTCAATCTTTTAACACAAGAAATCCGGACAATAATAGGGGGGGGTTGTGGCCAAAAATCTAGAAACTTGCTAGAATAACAGATTTTTAATTTGCATGCATTTTTCTAAAGAATATGAAGTCTACAACTCAAATGTCCTTCATTATTTAGTTTTTTCAGTCCTTAATACTTTCACAGTAAACAAAAAAATGTTTTGACAGATGGATGAAAAACATGAGGCAAAAACATCTGGGCATGCTACGAAAACCTGGACAGTTGAGAGTTATGGTCCTGTGAGTGTTTTTTCTCCAGAGGCTTAATTTTATTTTCACTACAAGAATTTGTAAACTTACTGTGTTGTGTATCTGCAAAATGCTACTTGTACTGTAGCAGGAAAAGATTCTGAAAATGAATGGATAACTTTTGTATCTCCCTGTAGGCCAGACAACATGGTCATCATCGTGGAATGAGTGTATTCTCTAAAAAAATATACTTTGTTCACAAAAAAATGCTTAATGTAGCCAGTTAAATTGTTTAAATTTCAAGTGGAGTGTCATCAAAAGTTCTCTGTCATTACAATCCAGCATCTGACTTACTCATTGAACTTTTGAATTAATTAAATAATGACAGAAGCTATTGGTAAACAGTAACATGCTAAGGATACATCCCCACAAGAGTACATAATTTTGCAAACTTCTTCAATCTTTGAAATTGCAAATAAATACTAACTTTTACTCAGATTTTAAAATAGATCTCTTTACATCTGTTAAATTTGCAATAATCAGCAGCACCAATCAAGATTGCCTGATGTTGGCTCCATGCCATAGAGGGAAGAATTCCTGCCTATGACCCGAGTGACTGGAGTTTCATTAGCAGACCCAGCACTGGAGGTACTGATGAGGGGGTGTGAGAGGAATGAAGATTATGCAGTTGCTTACTCTCTCTCTCTCTCTCTCTCTCTCTCTGGGGAGGGGATGAGGACTGAGATCTGAGAGAGGTGTAGCCACTGTGCTGCTAGCAGAGAAAATAAGTAGAGTTCATGATAATAGGTTTATAGGTTCATAAGTAGGTGCTAGGCTATTTGCCCTAGGGCCAATATAAGCCTAGCCAAAAGGTACCCTGGCATTTGCTACCCAAGAAAATTATGTTCCTGTGCTTCTGTTGAGGAAATCCACAGAAGTGATCCCCAGGTGAAGAAAGCTTCACTTGTATCAAGATTGCATCACCCCAGATGGGACTCAAACCCACACTCCCTGACTTAGGGGGCCAATGCCTTATCCATTAGGCCACTTGGACCTGATAATTAATCTGGAGGATGCAGTGCCTCTAAGAAGGTAATGAGGTACTGTGAAGGTGGAGTGTGGCCTTGTAGCACTCTGCTACATTCTCCTTGAGGGTGTAGTCCTCAAATAAGGACATCACTATAGAATTGGAGGCATTTGCCTGACAGGCTATGTCCAAAGCAAGCCTGATGAAGCACAGGGGACTTTTAGCACAAAAATTCCATTGGTCAGCAGTATGATGATCTTTCTCCGTCAACCTGGCCCTCATCCCTGTTGACTGAAGGGAAATGAACGAGTCAAATGGATGGCTAGAGATGTGATCTGATTGTCAGCAGCTGAAAATAACAACAACAGGAGCAATGAAAACATTTTGTAGGCATCTTTCAATCCCAAAGGATTGTGGGTTTGCACCTCTATTGGACTGATTCAAGTAGTGTCTTCTGTGGCTATGCAAGCAATTCTGGCAGTCCTTTCCATACTCTGAGCAGCAGTAGGCAGATGTTAGTCTGGTATTATGGGCACAGGTCTTCCTGAGAGCTTTTTCATCCTCTGCTCACCTTGCTAAGGTAGTTTCATACATAGTGAGAGTTTCCTTCACTTCCCATTTCTGGGCAATCTTGTCTGAGGCAAGAGAATACCAGGTGTTCATGCTGATAGAGAGAGCACTGAGGTTATGCTAGCATATCCCCTTGTAGTGCAATTTGGGTCCCAGATACAGCTCTCCAAAAAGGAGGTCTTTTGGTATTCAGCCATCTGTTATGTGTGAGACATGACCCAACCAATGTATATGGCTCTGTTTCAGGAGGGTACACATGGAGGTGGTGCCAGTCCTCTCAAGCACTGTGCTGTTGGGAATTTTGTCCTGCTATGAGTTACCAAGTATATGCCTAAGGCAGCACATATGGAATACATTGAGCCACTGCTCGTGTTTTGATCCCAGAGTCCATGTTTCACTGGCATACATTAATGTGCTCAAAACACAGACTGTGTAAACCTGCACTTTGGTGTACATAGTGAGCTTATTGTTAGCCCAGACTGTCTTTGTCAGCCTGGAAAACATTGCAGCGGCTTTTCCAATATACTTGATGATCTGACTGTCAAGCAACAAGTTGTAAGAGATTGTAGAGCCTAGGTACATGAACACATGAACAGCCTCCAGCTCATAGTTGCTCAGCATGATTGATGGCTCATTGCCCATATTCTGGCCCATCATCACCTGAGCGTTCTTTAAACTGATCTTGAGGCCAGATTTTATACATTTTATACATATGTATCTGCAAAGTGAGTCATAAGTTACTGAAGTTCTTGCTGAGTGTAATTCACAATAGTTGCATCATCAGTGAACAGGAACTCCCTTAGATGCTTCATTCTCACTCTGGTCTTCCATCTAAGTCTTGACAGTTCGAAGAGGTTGCCATCCACTCTGTTTTTGAAAAAGATACCCTCTGTAGCAGTTCCAAAAGCAAATTTCAACAGAACTGAAAAGAAGATACCAAACAATATTGGAGCCAGTACACACCCCAGTGTTACTCCTCTGAGAATTTCAAAAGGTTCGGATGCGGATCCATTGTACATGATGATCCCCTTCATGCCTTCATAGAAGGGCCTGATAATGCTAAGCAGTATTGGAGGACAGCTGATCTTTGCCAGAATGGCAAACAGACCTTTCCTACTGATGAAGTTGAATGCCTTGGTCAGATCAATGAAGGCAATATACAGAGATTTGTTCTGCTCCCTGCACTTTTTGTGCAGTTGTCAAACAAAGAAAATTATGACTATAGTAGACTGTGCAGCTCTGAACTCACTCTGCAAGAATGTGGAACCTGTTCAGGACAACATGTGCAACAGCTTTCCCACTGTACAGACAAGGGAGATGCCACGATAGTTGTTACAATCCCTTTTGTCACCCTTATTCTTATAGATAGTAACTATATTAGCATCCCTCATATCTTATGGCACACAACCATCTCTCCAGCACTGACAAAGTATTGCATGCAGCTCTGAGATTAGGGTACTGCTGGAACATTTAAGAATTTCTGAGGGAATAACATTTTTCCCAGGGATTTTCCTGAAGAGAGTGGTTTTAGTGCATTGTTAAGTTTCTCCAAAGTGGGCTCAGTATTTACTTCAGTCATAGCTGGCAGAGGCTTGATGACGTTCAGGGCTCTCTCTATCACTATGGTCTCTGTGCCATTCACCTACAATAATGTTCCACCCAACATTCCATCTGCTTGGTTCTGTCGTTCAAGACCACACCTGTGGTCCACTTAAGTGGGGTGATCTACCTTTGTGATGGACCAAAGGCTTGCTTGATCCCATTGCACATTCCCCTCATGTTACCAGTGTCTGTGACCTGCTAAATCTTGAAGCAAAGTTGGAGCCAAGAATTATTTGCACACCACTGAGCTACCTGCTGCACTTGACTTTGAGTACACAGGAGTGCCTGCAAGTTGTCCTCATTGGGCATGGACCTGTATGCAGCCAGTGTATCTTCTTCTCACTCAGGTCTGTCAGCACTTCAGTGTAGGCTTCAAACCAATTAAACACATGACTATATTCTTCCCAAAGATAGATGTTGCAGTGTTATAGATAGCATCCAGTAATTTTTTTTCATCTTTTGTTGGTGTCAGTGTCATCCAAGCAGAGCAAAACCTCTTCAAGTGCTTGAACAAACTTGCATACTTTTTGCATCACAAGTCTTGCCTATGTCACTGCATGGCCTCCCTTTCTTTTTAGAGTAAAAGAACCTTTGCATCTGGATGTTCACTTTACTACACATGAGGAAGAGGTCGATATCGCAGTCTGCACTGTAGTAATTGCATGTTACCCTGACAGTACCTAAACTGCTGCATTTGGTGAGGGCAAGGTCAAGTTCATGCCAATTTTGTGATCTTGGGTGCTGCCATAAATATTTTTGCTGGTGATTCACATTGATGAAGGTGTCAGTTATACAGAGGTCATATTGGAGACAAAGTTCAAGGAAAATCGTCAAGAATGAATAATGATTTATGGGAAGGGACTTTACTGATGGCAGCACTAAGTTCAACATAGAATTTGTCATTGAATTCCTGAATAGAAGTTAAAGTAGGAGTGTAGATAATGAAGATGTTGACCATGGCCACTGGTGTTTGTACCTGCATTTTCAGCAGTCTCTCATTTCCCATATTTGCCGGTATGACCGAGCCAACAAGGTTTTTTCTGATTGTAACACCAACACCATATTCCCTGGTCTCTTCTGGAAGCTTCTTATGCCAGAAAAAAAAGTGAAGTCTTTCCCCTGAGACATCCATTGGATGGCAGCTTTGGTTCCTAGAGAGCCACAGTGTCCATCTGCAATCTGCTCAACCCATTGTTAATGACTGTTGTCTTCTGAGCATCAATGATGCTCTGTAGATCTTGGCCTGAAATCATCATCCTTATGTTACATGTGCGTAGCATAAAGGCTGGTTTATTTTGTTGCTATTTTATTTTTTCAGGTGAATGGTTAATGATCCACTTGTTGCAGGTTCCCTAAGCCAAACACACCCAGTGCAGCAAGTGGGCCTTGGTGAGTCAGTATCTATTTGGCTAGGGACTGCCCAGCTTAAGGTGGGTGGTAGCTGCCCAATGAGATCAAAGGAGCTGTCCCACCTTTAGAAGCAGCCCCTGACACCTCACACTATAGAAATTGAATACATTGGCTTATTACCAGTAACTGCTACATCCCGTGTTGTGTCACCTCTCACAGAGCAAAGCTGGAGTGTCCTCTCCAGGGTGCAGGCCTGAGCAAATGAATTTAAGAAACTGCTAATGCACAACAGCAGGTTTTCCCCTCTCCATGCCACTGATGTAATCCAAAGGGAAAGGCAAGGTCAGTACAACTTGGCATCAGTGTTGTTGCAGGAACTTCCAGAGTAAGATCAAGTACAACCTCAAACTGCCTTAGGGGCTCCAGGTCCTGATTTTTCCTCGGAGTTTACTCCCAAAGTTTTCACCATGATTAGGTATTGCCACAAGACAGCAAGGGTTTTAAATAAGAGTTTACCTTCTATTAGTTGGGTTTCCTTCCCTAACTGATGAGCTTCACCTGCCCTAAATGACAACAACAACATTAAATAAGTAATAATGGAGGCTGTCTGTTTTTTGCCTATGTTGTTCACAATAGCCATAGATTCTTTGGCTGATGCAGTCAGTCGTATATGGCAACAGATAGATTTGATGTCTGAACTCTACAAGAAGCCAAAACTAACTCTCTTTGCAGATAATAAACTGATTTTTTTCATAATACTAAGGCATATCAGTAAAAGATGCATTGAAGTACTTGCATATTTTATGGAAATACCAGGCTTATGATTTAACCAGGCTATATCCTTATCATTCACTTTTAATTCTGAATCTAAAGAACATCATAAATCTAAACATAAATTAAAAGAGAACCCACTAGCCGTACAATGTTTAGAAATTTATCTTGCTAAGAATTTATGTAGTGCAGCTCAATATAACTTTCAGTATATTATTGGCAAATATTACCTTTAATTCATAAATGGTCTGTTCATATCCACACTTTGGGCAAATGTTAAGTTATTAAAGTGGCAATTCTTCCTTAGATAACCTATTGTCTACAAATCACTTCAGCAGGTCCGTCAAAGTTGCTACATAAACAACTATAGGTTAATCCTGAAATTTCTCTGATAACAGCCTGAAACACATATTAAAGCTGTAACAACATAGATTAAATTTATTTATTTATTTATTTTATTTATTTATTTATTTATTTATCATTTGTTGACCGGGAAAGTCCGACTAGGTTCCACAGAGCCTGTTTTCAGCGGAGGCCCGGAGAGAAATGCTCCAGATGCATGTCTTTGGAATGTAATTCTCTTACACCCTTCATCTTTCTTTTACCTCCCTTTAAAGCACTATATCTCTTAACCTGCTTATTTATTTATTTATTGACATTTGTTTATCAGGAAAGTCTGAATGGGCACAGGTGCCCTCTTTCAGTGTTGGACTGGGGATAAAAGCTCCAAGGTTTCATATTTAATGCAATCGATAATTGCAATATCAAATTTTATAATGCAGTTTCAGTAAATACATAGCATAGTAGTCAATATAATACATATTTTATTGATATTCACCAACATTAAATTTACAAGCCTTATACTGTGACTTTACAGATAGGAGAATAGTATATAGGACGGGTAGCAATAATTTAAGAAATGTAATACAATGAGGTATTAGTGAAGATAAGCAAGTTTAAGTGGTTTTGCTAATTAGAAGTAGGTATAGTAGCTTAACAGGGGCAATAAAGTGAGATATTAGAAGAGGGTAAGCAGGTTAAGAAATATAGTGCTTTAAAGGGAGGTAAAAGAAAGATGAAGGGTGTAAGAGAATTACATCCTAGATAAGGAGCAGGGACAATGCCAAGAGGCAAAGACTAAGTCTTCTAGTAATGGTTTGTAAAGATGAAGGTGTGTAATAGGCCTGATTGTTATAGGAATTTTATTCCAAGTTCTAGCTACAGTTTTGGAATAGAGACTGACCCCAGCAGCCCTTTGTGCTTTGTAGACAGCAAGCAGTTGTTTATTATTTGATCAAAGATGATGCTTTGGAAGATGGTATTGGAGTAGGGGTCTAATTGGTAGGCAGGCAAATGAGGTATGGATGATTTCATGAGTTAAGGTAAGCTGAATATAAGATAGATGGTGAGGAAGTTTAAGCCAGTTAAGTGTTTTAGTGCTAAACAGAGGTGGGTCTGGTAAGATTTGTTGCAAGCGAATCTGGTGACTATGTTATTGTCCTGTTCAAGCTTAGAACTAAGTGAGGTTTGTAGGTTAGTTATGACAGGGGGTCCATATAGGAGAAGGGGTAAGAGATAAGTGGTAGCTAAAGTTATTTTGACATCATCAGTAAGGAATTTCTTTACTCTCTGTAAGATGCCTAGTTTTTGATGGGTTTTCTTGATGTTGATGTGAATATGTAAATTGAATTTAGATTGCTATGTCAAGTAGTGGTGTATGTGAGGTAACGTCAATCATGGTATTATTTAAGGAATAAAGTTTAATGCTGTTTTTTTCATGGAAATGGGATTTTGGATAAAAAGAGAAGTAATTTAGTTTTTTTGGTGGATTTAGCAGAAGGTGATTATCTTGCTGCCAACTTTCAACAGATTTAAAGGTTTCTTGAGTGGTTCTCTGATGATGTATTAGGCTGTCCGAAATGTATAACAGCCTAGAATCATCTGTGTATCGTATGAGGGAAGCTTGCTGACAGGACGTATGTAAATTGTTAGTGAATGTATTAACAAGTACTAGTGAAATGCTAAGTATGGCAGTATTAATTTTCCAAATATGCTACTACATACTGAACCATCTGTGCTTGAAAACATTTCTTTGTCTAGACAAAAAATGCCATAATACCAGAAGATCTATGCATAGTGTTTTGACTAAGGGACCAGTGATGTAAATAATATGAAATTATCTTATCTTAGTAAATAGGTTATGATAGAACTATTTTTAATAATACAACAACCTTCAGTCCCCATTGCCCAATCCACAGCTTTTCAGGAAATACTGAAAAATGTAAAGCCATAATCTCTGCATCTCCAGCAGTGAAACATTAAATATTTATTTCTATCCCATTATGTGACACCACGGGTATAATATTTTCCACAAAAAATAGATAAACTTTAGCAGGTTGGGACAGGAGAGACCTAATGCTCTGACCAGGTTTCTTGATCATGATATTCCACTTTCAGACAAACAGTTACAGAATAATCTTGAGTAACAGATGAAAAACCTACTTATACCTTCACCAAATCTAAAATACATAATAGAATCTAATCACAGATTTTTTAGAATTATTAATGGAAATTCAAAAAGACCAATTGAGTTTCTAAATTATCTTTCCATAATGTGTCATCTTATCATACATTTCTTGTTGGAATGGTCATGTGAACTGAATCAGTTAGTCCAAACCATTTAGGTTTAAAATGAATTATTTCCTTGATCCAAGATCAACACACTTTTGCAGCCATCTTCAAGATGAGACATTTTCCAACACTGCACATTCAGTATGTCCAGTTTAGGGTGAGAGCAATTAGCATAATTCATAAAAAAAATTAAACATGACAAGGATTAGTAGCAAAGTGAAAAGATTCAGAGTGAATATAACTCAAATTGCCCTTTAACTTTTTTTTTTGAAATGCAGTAGTTTAGCTTGAGAGTGCAAATTAGTATGAAAATAAATTGCATAAATAGTCATAGGACCTCTAAAAAATGGATCTATTGACAGATGCCATTACGAAATATATTCATTTTTTAAGCAAATCAGTACAAACATAATCTCAAATTGGAAAAAAAACTGTGTAGACAGAGAAGCTCACTTTATCAGGAAAACATAACAGATAAACCAATAATAGTATATATTTTATTAAAAGTGTTTAAGTAATGTATTTTGAGTTGAGTAAAGTTCTATTTCTTGACCTGCTCACCTTCCTACTTCACCTTTGTGCTGGAACACTATTCTTCCCTCCTCTACCTTTCATTCCTTTGGCTTCTGTATCATACTAAACTTCTCCTACTCACACCTTCCTCACTTACCTAAAGTTACCTGTATTTCTGATTGTTTCTTCTCCTGTTTCTCCTGCAGTTGTTTCAACCCGCTCCGTTAAGCCCTCAGTGGCTCACTCCGCTCCCCTCCCTACCCCCATATCCCACCCACCCCCTGGGGTCCTACTCTTATACCTATCTGACCACACCCCCTCAACTTTCCACCAATAACTAACTCATCCCAATTATCCACTCTCCTCTATTTTCTCCCACACTTTTTCCTCAACTCTTCCTATCCCTTCCACCACTAAACCTTTTTCCATATAACTACTTGTCATCTACTGTTTAGTAATACTCTATTATTACTATGGCAATAACTAAACCTTCTAACATACTCCTCTTACAAAGTTTACTCATACTCACACTTCTCCCTACTCTAACTCTAGCATACCTGCTAACCTCCTATGAGCATCTAACACAGTCATACTTCCTATACCCCACCAAACAATTAACCACTTCTTCTCTACCCTCTCATGCTGAACATTTCAATATAACTTTCAGTCCCAGCTATCTACCACCCAAATACCATAGGACAAACCACATTAGATATTACCTCCCAAATACAAGAAGACATCCTTTCCTTCTCAGTAAATATACTCAGACTACATATCTAACACTACTCCTCCCCCTAAAGGATGGAGACATTCACCCAAATCCTGGACCAAACACCTCCAACACCACTCAACCCATTACCACTAACTCCTCTACCATCCAGATACTAAAAAAACCACCCAACTCACTACTAATAGCTCACCTCAACACACGTAGTATCAATAACAAAATTACTCAACTCCAAGCTCTCCTGGAACTCTACTCCTTCGATATTCTGTGTCTTACAGAAACTTGGTTAAAACCCACAACTACAGACAATGTAGTTACCCCACCTGGATACAATATCTTACGTCTCGACCGTGCAACCAAAAAAGGTGGTGGAGTAGCATTTTATTTATTTATTTATTATTTATTTTACATTTGTTGACCGGGCTAGTCCAGCTGGATACATATCCCTTTTCAGTAGAGGCCCAGGGAGAAAAGCTCCAGCATAATAGCAATACATGATGAGAGCAAGTTACATTTACAATATAAGAATAGGAAATAACATAGACTTAATATAAGCACAAGTAGCAAAGCAACAGGTTAAACAAACTAGTTGTATAGGATAAACACAGTGAAAATAATGGTCTAGGTAACTAACTTATCAGGGCAAATTATGAGTACAGGAGATTTGATAAGTTAGTCAGGTTCTGTGCATGGGCATAGCCATTGTAGCTTAAGATGGTTTTTGAGGTTGTTTTTGAACTGTTTATGTGAGGTCATGAGTCTAAGGGTGTTTGGCAGGGAGTTCCAGGGCTTTCCAATGGAGTTGGCATACAGGGCATCACCACCCGAGTTCTTAGCTTTAGTTGTTAAGATCTGGACATTTAAATCTAATTTTCAAATTACAACCTTCCACCAAAATCCTCCCCATGTCTCTAACGCTGAAATACTTATTACCAAACTTCAGCTAAACTCTGTTAAATCTATCTATATTATCTGCATCTATATTCCCCCAGGCAATAACATTACTACCATTGAAAACATACTCTGTTGGTTATCTCAAAACCTCCCTCAAGAAACCATCATTCTTGGTGATTTCAACATTGATTGGAAATATTGCAACAATAACCACCCCACTACCCATATTAATCTCTATGGGTTTACACAAATAATCACCTCACCTACTAGAATTAACAAAACCAATAAGAAAGAAAGTACCTTAGACTGGATACTAATCAATAATCAACCCCAGACCTACAATTCTGGAACCATCCCAGATAATATAAGTGACCACTTTCCAACCTATGCCATTAGGCTTAAAACCAACCCACATTCCAAACCCATATTCAGAACAATTAGAACCAAGAAAAACTTCAATCTCGATTTATTCTTAACTGAACTTAAGGCTTGTAATTGGTCCCCATTAAAACAACTTTCCCTTGATGAAGCTGTCGACTACTTCAATGCTAACTTTCTAGCCATCCTTAACCAACACGCTCCTACCCGCTCTATTAGGATAAGAACCAAACCAGCTCCATGGCTTTCTAAGGAAACTAAGCAAAAACTCAATCTCAGGAACAAATACTGGCACAGATCACGCTTAACTAAGAACCCCACTGACCTCCAAAACTTTAGACAATTAAGAAATGAAACAAAAAAAGCCATAATGACTGATAAACAAAACTACTACCTACATTCACAGCAATCCCACCACAATAAACCACAAAAATTCTGGACAAGCATTAATGAACTATTACACCCCGGTCAATCTATTACACCAAATCCACATGGCTCCGACCACAACAATACCAAACAAACTGCCAATACCTTTAATACCTTTTTCACCGAAACTATTCAAACTCTAGCCAGTCAACTCTCACCACAAAATTCAAACACATCTAAGACTGGATCCAACCCACCTCCTCCATTTCAATTCCAACCTGTCCCTACAGCTTTTATTCTCACCCTTCTACAGAAACTCAAACCTTGCACTCCCTCTGCAGACCAACTACCTGCAGAACACTTACAGCTAGCAGCCAAATCTATTGCCTACCCCATCTCCATTCTCATCAATAGAAGCATTACTGAAGGATACGTCCCCATTCTTTGGAAAATCTCACATATTATTCCCCTTCACAAAGGGGGAGACTCCACTGACCTTTCCAACTATCGTCCCATAGCCCTACTCTCCCCTTTATCTAAGGTTATGGAAAAATGCATCCACAGGCAATTATTAGACCACCTTCTCCATAAAAACCTGCTCTCTAACTCCCAACATGGCTTCAGACCTTCCCACAGCACTACTACCGCCCTCCTCTCCTTCATGGACACCATCAACAAAAACCGCAACCTTAACATGCTCTCCTCTGCGCTTTTCATTGACCTGTCCAAAGCTTTTGACATGGTAAATCACAATATACTCATAAACATTCTGAAATCTATGTCACTTGATGCACTAGCCATAAAATGGTTCCTATCCTACTTAAATAACAGACATCAAGCGGTGCTCTGGAATACCACTCTTTCAACCCAACTACCCGTTAATATTGGTGTCCCTCAAGGGTCCATATTAGGCCCACTCCTGTTTTCCTTATTTATCAATGACCTTCACAAAGCAGTTCCCCAAGCTACATGCATACAATACGCAGATGATTCTACACTTATATGCTCAGCCAAATCTGAATCTGAACTTCACTTCCTTACACAGAACTTATTTAGCTCAGTAGAACTATGGTTTACAAAACGCTGTCTCTTACTAAATCCCAAAAAAACTAAACTTCTACTTTTTACACCTACCAATAAATCCCCACCAATTGACTTCACTATAACCTCCAATAATAGCACCATTATATCCCAGGATCTTACTACCAAACTGCTAGGTATCACCATAGACAACAACCTTAACTTTGACACTCATATTAATAATATCTTGAAAACAACTAACAGCTCTATATAGGATCAAACCCTTCCTCACCCCTGCAACTAGAATAACTATCGCCCGCACACATCTAATCTCTACCCTACTCTATGTCTCTCCCATTTTCACTAACCTGTCAAAAAATAACCTTAAGAAACTAGAATACACCTACAACAACATAGCCAGATTTGCCACTGGTAACCCTTTTAAAACACACCACTGTATTAATCTAAAATACCTAGGGTGGCTTGAATTACAGCAACAGCTGAAATTTAATCAACTGACCATTGCCCATAAAATTCTTTATCAACCTGCTAAGACACCCATACTATCTAACCTTATTCATCCCTACAATAACCTGAGATCCCTAAGATCTTCTCAAAAACTCCTCATAAATATTGTCAAATCAAACAATAGAGCTGGAGACTCCCTCTTCACTAACACTGTTGGGAAAATCTGGAACTCACTCCCCACTGAACTTTCAACACTTCCCTCTATTTCCTTGTTCAAAAATAAACTTAAGCTCTTCCTTAAAACTCATTGGATGTGCCCCTGTACTAAACCTGACTAACCTACACACTCTCACTACTTGTTTCAACCCCACCTTATATGCTTCTAGCTACCTGTTTCTACCTCACTATCTCAGCTCAGTAACATTCTCATCGTAACTCTACTACCATTCTACCTCCACTACCTAACCTTCCTATTAGTATACTCTCATAAAAGTTCCAATCTTCTTGATTAGAACTTACTTACTCATCTTCTGTTCCAATCTTACTTTTCTTTTCTCTCCTCCTTATATCTAGAATTAAATTATTTGCTTTACTATCTCCCTTTCTGAACAGTTAAAACACAGCTTCATGATAAATTGTATTATGTTTAGTCAATATCTTGTGTTATATACTCTATATACCTGTAACCACTTTTAGCTATACTTCCTTAGTTATTATTATTGTAGTTGATCTCATGTATTTACTTCTGTAGATATATACTGTTGTTGAAGTTTGGAGCTTATCTCCCCGGGCCTCTACTGAAAATGGACATATATCCAGCTAGACTAGCCCGGTCAACAAATGTAAAATAAAATAAATAAATAAATATTGTTTACCCATAGACTTAGTTTGTAAAGAACAATTGGATTGTTAAGAATAATAGCTGAGTGAACACTTGCTCAGACTGCACACACAGAGGATTTCAAATAGTCTGGAATCTGGGGAAAAGGCTATAAATAATGTATTATTATTATTTTGTTTTATTTATCAGGCACACATACAAATAGTCTATACTCTACCATTCTTTCGTTTTATGCAACTTTTTTATCGTGACATTTTTAACTGCTCTTGTCTCTGCCTTACTTGCATGAGCAGGACCCTGTGTCACGATGAAAAGTGAAGCCACTGAATACCAGCTCACAAGTGATGTGATTGCCATAAGTCTAGTTGCCTAGGATGTTAAAATTATCCTGTCTGCTTTCTGGACTCATCACTCCTTGCATATCAAGGATGCCAATCATGCGGATAGAACTTGCTTTAACTTCCAAAGTGTGATACCTTCCACCTATTATGCATCTTTACATTTAAGACATTGTATTAAATATGCCAGCATATATATAGTATATATATATATATATATATATATATATATCTATATACGGGTCTACTTCTAAACACCGACACGCCGATTCCCTGACACAAAACTCACCGACGCCAAATAACCGAAAACACACAAACCCGACACAAACCCGACAACGCAAAACACCGAACACCAAATCACCGACACACGGAACGTAAACAACACGCGACACTACATACCATACACACTAGCCCTGACCCAAACCCTAACCCTAAGGTCCGACACTATCACACACTTCACCTACCTGCACCCTAACCCTAACTCACTTACACACCCCTAGCCCAAGCTCCGACACTAACGTACACATCACCTACCTGCACCCTAACCCTAACTCACTTACACACCCCTAGCCCAAGCTCCGACACTAACGTACACATCACCTACCTGCACCCTAACCCTAATTCACTTACACACCCCTAGCCCAAGCTCCGACACTAACGTACACATCACCTACCTGCACCCTAACCCTAACTCACTTACCTGACCACTCCTACCTCCGTCACTGTCGCACACTTACCGGGTCGCGATCGCAGATTACCCTTGTCGGTCTTTCCACTGTCGGCGAATCACCCTGTCGGTATACGTACCTGTCGGTCATCTGGCGTCGGTGATTTCCGCGTCGGGGAATCGGCGTTTCGGTCTTTTGAATGGGACCCATATATATATATATATATATATATATATATATATATATATATATTATTGTGCTTTGATCTATTGCATTTTATATTAAAGAAACATCTATGTAACATTTTTCCAGAGTGGTAGATAAGATCATTTATGTGTAAACCCATCATTTGACTGTAAAATAAAAATATTATTTTTTAAACAAATACATCCCATGGAAAGTTAACAGCAACCACTTAGCAACAAAAAGCAACAAAATACAACCCAAGGGTGATCCACAAGTTTAATTGTAGCAAATTCTCTTTCTCTGATGTCTCGGCCGTAGCCTTCAAGGAGTCCTATGGAAAGTTCCCTGATGCTCTGGCCAAATTTCCCCTGGCAGTATAAATACCACTCTGTGTCTCCCTTGGAAAGAGGCCTCTTTCCTTTGAAACTAATCCAATTAGCAAATGATAAATAAAATAAAAAATAAAACCAGTGGAAAAAAGTCAACCAACATAGAGAAATGCATGTATAATCATAAAATTAAAGTGTCTGGGATAAGCAAAGACAAAATTGTTTAACTTTTGTATTTTTTTTTCAGCAGTCTGCTATGTCACTTGGGGTATATAAGATGCATGCTAATGTACCATAGGAAAATCAAGGTTATAATATTACAAACTGATTAACTCATTAATCTAATAGACTGAGAAGTCATTATAAGCTCTTATTTAAGAAGTTTAGATATAATTCAATAAAAATTAGAAGAGCAGTTGCAGGTGTTTGCAAACACTGGGAAAGCACTCAAGGCAGGTATAAAAAGAAGGTACATTATCTTTCCCTAATTAACAGAAAAGCCCATTATAACTGTCTGCACATTTTTAACCCTTCAGTGAAGATATAACAATATGCTGGAAATTGTATATAGGATGTAGCAAATTATACTATGACCTTTAGAAACCATTTAGTTATTTATGCACTTATTTATCATCTTAAACAATGAGTAAAAAGGTCACACAGGAAAAGCAATTGGTTAAAAACACAAAAAGAAAAATCTAGCAAAGCTAGACTTACCACTGTGTGATACCTTAAACTCTTGTATCAGAGGCAACATGGGATATATGCAAATTACCCTTTAAGGATATCAGGTGTTTCAGCTAAGTGGCAATTCTGAATATCCATGACTTTTTCTTTTACTTGTAAGTCTATTATGGACAATTTCAGGCCAATAAAGCCAAACCCTCTGGGGATCAAACAGGATTTCAAGTCAATAGATTAACATATGAACATATAAAAATGGTAACTATCTTAGATTTAGCAAAAGGAATGAACAAGACTTGGATGGCTTCTAAAACCTTCTCGACCTACAAAACTGATATAGGTAATTTTTTGCACTTACCCTAACTTTCTCAGTGCTATTTAATACTCTATACTGACTTATTAATTTGTTTGAATTTATCACTGTTTTTCAGCCTGCACTCATTAAAAAAAACACTATATGTTTGTTACTGTACTGCTCTTAGGTTGTTTTAACAGCATTCTGATTTTTCCTAACCTCCTCTGATACTGCAAAAGTTGTTCTGAATTTGCCAAAGTTCTCCTGAGTCTCCTAAAATATTTCAAGTTTTCAAGGTTTTCTGTGTTGTTGAAGTTACTTTATGCACTTTTTTCTGTATTTTGTGAATATTTCTCAGGGTTAGTGAGCTTGTTTTCAAAGATTCCTGATACTACAGGAATTCTTCCTTTTGTTGTAAAGCATTTGTTACTGCACTTGAGCTCAAAACAAGTTCATTTTACATTATTTTGCACTCTGGTGTGAGCAGAGAACTGAATTCAACCAACCCAAATTGGAAACTACTGGTAGGAGGCTTATTGTGTGTTTATCTGATTGGCTTGAGGGCTTAACTGTGTAAAAGTATTTCATCAAGCCTCGCATTTGCACGTGGTTCCCCATGCCTTGTATATTAGCAAACCTCTCCAGTTTAAAATCCTCTTTAGAAAATGCTTTCCATAGTCTCCCACTTTTCACTGCTACTACTGCAGTACTACTGCATTACATGCAAAACACTCACTACCAACACAAAGGAGCAAACATATAAACCCACATATTTGGAGGTGCTCACTTGTAATATACCCAAACCTCCAAGACCTCCTAAAAACATGTCTCAATGTCCCCTGCACTAACTCAAAAAAACAGATCACCTCATAAAACTCATAACTATGAAAATCATAGTAGTCCCTGCTTCCAAGCCAATAAGGCAACGCACCACACAGTCAAACATTCTAATTATTGAGGATTCCATTGTAAGACATACTGATGTCCCCCCCTTACCAGGCTAAACAAGGAGAAGATCACAATGAGCTGTCTGGAGCCAGGATCGACTAGATCATGCATATGCTTAGGTCTTTAAACCAGACGTACCTGCATGACATGATGATAGTCCATGAGAGTGTAAACAACCTAAGATGTACCTCGCTGGACTATATGAAGAGAGACATGATGGAGTTCTCTAAATATGTGTCCCAGGCTGGTATGATTCTAGCCTTGAGTAGCATTTTACCGTTATCTATCATGATGCCACATTACCAGCAAAAAATGATTGACTTCAACAATTGGCCTAGTTTCTGGTGTCACAACAAGGGGATCTAATATCTGAGACATGACTGGCAAACCACAATGATTTGCCAGATATGGTTTGTACTTGTCATTACTTTATCTAAACCCATAGTGCACTTTTTAGGCTGTGACAAGTTGTTAAACCCTCCAACAAAACAAAAATTGGTCACAATTACTAAAAGGTACTGCTGCTTAGTGCTATGAGTTAAAATAATAAACTGAACTCCATGGAAGCACTCTTCACCCAGGAGAATGCAGACATATGTGCAATCACAGAAACATGGCTCAGAATAATAGGAAAGCACCCTGGCTATCAAAGGCTACAATGCCTTTCATACATTTTGATCCTCCACAGCTCTGGATAAAACAAAGGAAGATGTCTTAGTTTTCATAGGCTGATAGGTTCATAGGTGTGTATTAGGCTAATGGCCCTAGAGCCTTTACAAGCCTGGCCCACAAAACCATTGCCCAGGCACTGTGCTACCCGATGTTAGTTCTCAGTCCCTCTATCCAGTAGGGCAACTGGAGTGATCCTTGGGGTGAACCTTCTGTTAACCATCCACTTGTCAAGATTTCTCTTGAACAGGGCCAATGAGGTGCTCTGCTTGACATGAATGGGAAGCTTATTCCAGAGTATGGGCAGTCTTTGGGAGATGAACCTGTCCCTCCAGCATGTTCTGTTAATTGTGGTAATGAGGATGTGATCTCTGAAGCATGTGGCATGGAGGGATTGGGATTTCTTTAGTTGTAGCATTTCAAGAAGGGCTGGGTCAGACATGGCTTTGTAAGTCAAGCAGAGATCACCTCTAATTAGAGGATAAGAGACTGAAAACAGCTGACGTTTCTTGGGTCTGTCCATATAGGACATGTGTTTAAGGCCTAGCATCCTTTCTGTGAGGTACTTTTGTGGCCTCTCCAGCTGTTGTAGATGTCTGATCATTTTCTTGCCAAATGGGGCATTATATTCGATAATTGGTCTAATAAGGGATGAGTAGAGAGGGATGATGACCTCTTTTTTCCTGGATGTGAAAACTTTGGTTATAAGATGTGCCATGTAGAAGGACTTTCTGACCACACTGGCAATGTGGTGGTTGCAGGTGAGGTGGCTGTCGACCTGGGTGCCCAGATCTCTCAGTGTTCAATGGACTTCCATCAACATGGTAATTTGTGGAAACTGAGTTTTTTCCAAAGGGGATGATAACGCATTTTTTGGCATTATGCTTCAGGCTATGGTTCTGACACCAGTCATTGATTTCAGAAAGGCCCTTTTGTAGGATGTCTGCATCACTTGGGGAGTTGATAATAACTCCGAGCTTGCAGTCATCAGTGAACTTCGTCAGCCAGAGTCCTTCT
This sequence comes from Protopterus annectens, assembly GCF_019279795.1. Taxonomy (NCBI): domain Eukaryota; kingdom Metazoa; phylum Chordata; order Ceratodontiformes; family Protopteridae; genus Protopterus; species Protopterus annectens. The sequence goes on from NC_056726.1 coordinate 1,649,112,697, forward strand.
GTATTGGTCTGGACTTCTGAGAAGTAGATGGCAAACAGGAGATGGCCCAGGATTGAGCCCTGTGGGACTCCACTCATGACTGGTTGACAGCCTGACTTAGAATTCACAACTTTCACTCTGTGGGTCCTGTCTGTGAGTCAGTTTGCAACCCACCTAATGATGTAAGGATTGATGCCTAGTTTGGTGAGTTTATCAAAGATACCTGAGTGGAGAAAGGTACCCTGATACATATTATTATTATATTCATTATTCATATACCCTGATACATATTATTATTATTATATTTATTATTCAAATACCCTGATACATATTATTATTATATTCATTATTCATATAGCCTGATACATATTATTATTATTATATTCATTATTCATATACCCTGATAATCCTATTCGTATATTCATCATTCATATACACTGATACATATTATTATTATATTTATTATTCATATACCATGATACATATCATTATATTCATTATTCATATACCCTGATATATCATATTCTTAAATTATTTATTCATATACCCTGATGTATACTATTCTTATATTCATTATTCATATACCCTGATAATCCTATTCTTATATTCATTACTCATATACCCTGATAATCGTATTCATATATTCATTATTCATATACCCTGATACATATTATTATCTTTATTATTCATATACCCTGATACATATTATTATATTCATTTTCCATATTCCCTGATACATCCTTTTCTTATATTCATTGTTCATATACCCTGATAATCCTTTTCGTATATTCATTATTCATATACCCTGATACATGTTATTATTATATTCATTATTCATATACCATGGTACATATTATTATTATATTCATTATTTATATACACTGATACATCGTGTTCTTGTATTCATTATTCATATACCCTGATGCATAATATTATTATTACATTCATTATTCATATACCATAATACATATTATTATTATATGAATTATTCATATACCCTGATACATATTATTATTATATTCATTATTCATATTCCCAGATACATATTATTATATTCAATATTCATATACCCTGATAAATATTATTATATTCATTATTCATATACCCTGATATATTCTATTCTTATATTCATTATTCATATAGTCTGATGCATATTATTATATTCATTATTCATATACCCTGATACATATTATTATATTTATTTTTTCACATACCCTGATGCATATTATTAGTATATTCATTATTCATATACCCTGATACATATTATTATAATATTTATTATTCATATACCCTGAAACATATTATTATATTAATCATTCATATACCCTGATACATATTATTCTATATTCATTATTCATATACCCTGATACAGCCTATTCTTATACTCATTAGTCATATACCCTGAGATATGCTATTCTTATATTCATTATTCATATACCCTGATACAGACTATTCTTATATTCATATACTCTGATATACCTTATTCTTATATTCATTATTTATATACCCTGATACATCCAATTCTTATATATATTATTCATATACCCTGACACATATTATTATTATATTTATTATTAATATATGTGGATACATATTATTATTATATTTATAATTCATATACCCTGATACAGCCTATTCTTATATTCATTATTCATATACCCTGATAACCCTATTCTTATATTCATTATTCATATAACCTGATGCATATTATTATTATATTCATTATTCATATACCCTGATACATATTATTATTATATTCATTATTCATATTCTGTAATACATATTATTATTATATTTATTATTTATATACCCTGATACATCCTTTTCTTATATTCATTATTCATATTCCCTGAAACATATTATTATTATTATTATTATTATTATTATTATTATTATTATTATTATTATATTCATTATTCATATACCCTGATACATATTATTATATTCATTATTCATATACCCTGATACATATTATTATATTCATTATTCTTATACCCAGATAACATATTATTATTTTTATTATTCATTTACCCTGATACATATTATTATTATATTTATTTCCCATATACATTGATACATATTATTCTTATATTCATTATTCATATACCCTGATACAGACTATTCTTATATTCATTATTCATATACATTGATACATTTGATTCTTATATTCATTATTCATATACCCTGATACTTATTATCATTATATTTATTATTTGTTTACCATGATACATATTATTATTATTATTATTATTATTATTATTATTATTATTATTATATTCAATATTCATTATTCAAATACCCTGATACATATTATTATTATATTCATTATTCATGTACTCTGATACATACTATTATTATATTCATTATTCATTATTCATATACCCTGATACAATTTATTATATTCATTATTCACATACCCTAATAATCCTATGCTTATATTCATTATTCATATACCCTGATACTCCTATTCATATATTCGTTATTCATATACCCTGATACATATTATTATTATATTTATTATTCATTTACCATGATACATATTATTATTATTATTATTATTATAGTCAATATTTATTATTCAAATACCCTGATACATATTATTATTATATTCAATATTCATATACCCTGATACATATTATTATTATATTCAATATTCATATACCCTGATACATATTATTATTATATTCATTAATCATATACCCTGATACATATTATTATTATTATATTCATTTTTCATATACCATGATACATATTATTATATTCATTACTCAAATACCCTGATATATCCTATTCATATGTTCATTATTCATATACCCAGATACAGCCTATTCTTATATTCATTTTTTATAAATCCTGATAATTCTATTTTTATATTCATTATTCATATACCCTGATACAGCCTATTCTTATATTCATTATTCATATACCCTTATAATCCCATTTTTATATTCATTATTCATATACCCTGATACAAATTATAATTATTATATTCATTATTCATATACCCTGATACATATTATTATTATATTCATTAATCATATACCCTGATACATGTTATTATTATATTCATTATTCATATACCCTGATACATATTATTATTATATTCATTATTCATATACCCTGATACATATTGTTCTTATATTCATTATTCATATACCCTGATACATATTATTATTATTATATTCATTATTCATATACCCTGATACATATTATTATATTCATTATTGATATACTCTGAAAATATTATTATTAAATTCATTATTCATATACCCTGATACATATTATTATATTGATTATTCATATAACCTGATATATCCTATTCTTATATTCATTATTCATATACCCTGATACATATAATTATTACATTTATTATTCATATACCCTGGTACATATTATTATTATATTTATTATTCATATACCCTGATAATCCT